>NC_046156.1:218284139-218361372 GCF_011064425.1 Rattus rattus
GATGTGGGCAGAGATGGGCGTATGGTCTCCTCCCCTCTGCCTCAGGAGTCAAACTCTTATCTTTTGAAGCATCCAAGTGAAGGTCTGGTGGCTGCTTTTCAACCTTTTGTCTTGGTGCTGGTACTTAAGCCCAGGCCTGTTGCTAGCACTGAGCAGCGTCCCCAGATGCTTTTGAAGAACTTGGTAGAGGACATCTCTGTACTTGGTCTGCTAGAGCAGGGAAGCTTTCATGTATCCCTGCTTCAGTTCTACCCCGTCTGTTCCTTAAAGGGCATGAGTAAAGGAATAGATGGTTAAATGATAGGAATGATGTACCTGCTGACTGAGTCCAGTAGTTTGGTTTCATAGTTTTACAAAACAATGGGAGTCAGAGTGATTTAAGGAGGAAAAGGGAGAGCCATGATGCCCTCAGCAGAGAAAGAGAGCAAACAAACCGAGGCCACAGGCACCTGTTAGTGTGAAGGCTGGTGAGTAAAGGAAACAAGTGTAAAGTGCTCAGGAAGCAAACCTAAGGAAAATGGGAAATGAACTTGTTTTGTTTTCGAGTAGGACTTTATATGAATTTTCAGAAACTAAAGTATTTTCTGTTTGTCTTACATGAAAGAAGGGAAAAATAGAGAAAACAAGATTTTTTTTTTTAAATTTCAGTTTTCACTGATAAAGACTAATGACAGTTTTTAATGTTTAGTTTGACTGAGGAAGCATACTTACCAAGGAGCAGAAGCCCTGGAAAAAGGTAGTTTTTACTGTAAACTGTTTAGCAGGCAAGAAAGGGAAAACTGAAGAAATAGAGGACACAAGAGTCACAGTAAGATGTGACAAGAAAGTACACAGAAGGTTTAACAATTGAAAAAAAGAAAATGATCATTCAAAGTAGTAGAAATCTTGTCTCTAGACAGTTTCATGATTGACAGTTGTCCCCAGTCATCTTGCAAGGCAACATAAGGAGGGTGGTGGTATCTAGATGACTAACATGTACAGTTGGTCACCAATGACTCTGCACCTTTCTCATTAAGTGTTAGGTGAGCAGATCAATTGCTTTTATGATTCTGTCCAGCCCTAGGGTATTTTCTAATGCCTTTTTTATTTTCATATCATTAACTGAGCACTGTACAGCCAAAGATTTTAAATAAATCAAGTACTTCAGTTTGAAAGAGCTATTTTTTTTTAATCTAAGAACATGAGCCATGGTAGAAACTCAGGATAATTTGGAAAAGATCTTTAAATTTATTTTGTCGTTCGAGGCATAGAGATTTTTAGAGAATGCTCCTGTGTGTGCAAATATGACAAGAGAATAGTGTTGCAGAAATGAATTAGTGCTTGCAGAAGTAAACAGAAGACCCCACCCTGTCAACTTTAAAGATACGACAGACAGATGGGAGAGCCAATGGGAAGCATCTAAAGAAGACACCCAAAGATAACAGTGTTACCTCAAAAACAGACCAGTAATCTACACAGGCAGTAAGACAGTAGGTTTGGTTCACTGGGAATGAAGTAATAGGAATTCTCATAGATAGATGACATCTAGAGTAGAGAGACAGGACCAAGAGCCACTATAGAGTGTAGGGAGAACTATTGTTTGCTAAAACTATATGAAATGTCATTTCACCTAAATTCAGTTGTACATTTAGATCATTTTGAGTAATAAAGGATCTCCCAAGTAGAAGGGCCTGAACACTTCCTTGTCATTACAGTGTAACTGGGCATTTAATAATAGATTTCTAATGTTCTCAAACTATCTTTAGGCCATACAATTAGTGGAGGATTGTATATGACTACTGTTGTATCAGAAATTGTTATTTTGTATCATGTTATACAGGTATAAATGTGTCTGTGTCAGCATGTTCGCACAGCAAACATTAACCAGGGGATTGCTTATCAGGAACCATGCATCTAGCTTTCTGAACCAGTACCTTGTAAGACTTTACTTCACTATTCAATTGTTTAATTGAGTATTTTTTTATTTACATTTCAAATGTTATCCTCTTTTCCACACCCAACCACCACCGCTTCCCAACTCCCAGCCCTGAGATTCCTCTACACTGGGGGTCCAGCCTTGGCAGGACTAAGGGCTTCTCCTCCCTCTGGTGACCAACAAGGCCATCCTCTGCTACACATGCAGCTGGAGCCATGGGTCATTCCATGTATTGTCTTTGGGTAGTGGTTTAGTCACTGGGAGCTCTGTTTGGTTGGTATTGTTGTTCTTGTGGGGTTGTAAACCCTTTTAGTCTTTTCTCTAACTGCTCCATGGGGACCTCATTCTCAGTTCAATGATTGGCTACTAGCATTCGCCTCCGTAATTGTCATGTTCTGGTAGAACCTCTCAGGAGACAGCTATATCAGACTCCTGTCAGCATGCATTTATCAACATCAGCAATATTGTCTGGGTTTGGTGGCTGTATGTATATGGGCTAGGTCCCCAGGTGGGGCAGGCTCTGAATGGCCATTCCTTCAGTCTTTGGTCTAAACTTTGTCTCCATATCTCCTCCTATGAATATTTTATTCTGCCTTCTAAGAAGGACTGAAGCATCCACACTTTAGTCATCCTTACTCTTGAGCTTCATGTGGTCTGTGGATTGAATCTTGGGTAATACGAGCTTTTGGGCTAATATCCAGTAAGTGCATACCATGTGTGTTTTTCTGTTATTGGGTTACCTCAGTCATTATGTGCCTATGAATTTCATGAAGTCATTGCTTTTAATAGCTAAGTAGTACTCCATAGTGTAGAAGTACCACATTTTCTGTATCCATTCCTCTGTTGAAGGATGGAAGGCTGCTATGGACATAGTTGGAGCATCTTTTGAGTATATGCACAGGAGTGGTATAGCTGGGTCCTTAGGTATTACTACTCCAATTTTCTGAGGAACCTCCAGACTGATTTTCAGAGTGGTTGTACCAGTTTGCAATCCCACCAAAAATGGAGGAGTGTTCCTCTTTCTCCACATCCTCACCAGTATCTGTTGTCACCTGAGTTTTTGATCTTAGCCATTCTGACTGGCGTGAAGTGGAATCTCAGGGTTGTTTTGACTTGCAATTCCCTGATGACTAAAGATGCTGAACATCTCTTTGACTGCTTCTCAGACATTCAGTATTCCTCAGTGAAGAATTCTTGGTTTAGCTCTGTACTCCATTTTTTATTAGGGTGATTTGGCTCTCTGGAGTCTAACTTCTTGAGTTCTTTGTATACATTGGATATTAGCCCTGTACCGGATGTAGGATTGGAAAAGATCTTTTCCCAATCTGTTGGTTGCCATTTTGTCCTAATGGCAGTGTCCTTTATCTGACAGAAGCTTTGCAATTCTATTAGGTCCCATTTTCTCCAGTGCTCATGTGTTCAAGGCTCTTCTCCACTTGTTCTTGTATTAGTTTGAGTGAATCTGGTTTTATGTGGAGGTTCTTGATCCACTTGGACTTGAGGTTTATACAGGGTGATAAGAGTGGATCGATTTGCGTTCTACATGCTGACATCTAGTTGAACCAGCACCATTTGTTGAAAGTGCTATAATTTCCCAACTGGATGGTTTTAGCTCCTTTGTGAAAGATCAAGTGACCATAGGTGTATGGGTTCATTTCTTGGTCTTCATTGATCTACCTGCCTGTCTGTGTACCAATACCATACAGTTTTTATCACTATTGTTCTGTGATACAGCTTGAGCTCAAGGATGGTGATTCCCCCAGAAGCTCTTGTATTGTTGAGTATAGTTTTTGGGTTTCCTGGGTTTTTTGTTATTCCAAATGATGAGCAAACTGTTCTTTCTAACTCTATGAAGAATTCAGTTAGAATTTTGATGGGGATTGCATTGAATCTGTAGATCGCTTTCAGCAAATGGCTATTTTTACAATCTTAATCGTGCCAATCCATGAGCATGGGAGATCTTTTCATTTTCTGAGCTCTTCTTCAAATTCTTTCTTCAGAAACTTGAAACTCTTGTCATACAGATCTTTCACTTGCTTGGTTAGAGTAACACCGAGGTATTTTATATTATTTGGGACTATCATAAGGGGTGTCAATTTCCTAATTTCTTTCTCTGCCTGTTTATCCTTTGAGTAGAGGAAGGCTACTTAGTCATTTGAGTTATTTCCATATCCAGCCACTTTGCTGAAGTTGTTTATCATCTGTAGGAGTTCTCTGTTGGAACTTTTGGGGTCACTTAAGTATACTATCATATCATCTGCAAATAGTGATATTTTGACTTCTTTCCAACTTATCCCTTTGACCTCCCTTTGTTGACTGATTGTTCTGGCTAGGATTTCAAGTACTATATTGAAAAAGTTGGGAGAGAATGGGCAGCCTTGTCTAGTCCCTGATTTTAGTGGGATTACTTGAAGTTTCTCTGCAATTACTCTAATGTTAGCTACTGGTTTGCTGTATATTGTTTTTACTATGTTTACATATGGGCCTTGAATTCCGGATCTTTTCAAAACTTTTAACATGAAGGGGTATTGAATTTTGTCAAATGCTTCTCAGCATCTAATAAGATGACCATGTGGGTTTTTTTTTTTTGAGTTTGATTATATAGTGGATTATGTTGATGGATTTCCATATATTGAACCATCCCTGCATCCTTAGAATGAAGCTAACTTGATCATGATACATGATCGTTTTGATGTGTTCTTGCTAGATTTTTATTGAATGTTTTTGAGTCATTATTCATAATGAAAATTGATCTGAATTTCTCATTCTTTGTTGGGCCTTCGTGTGCTTTAGATAAAAGTATCTTTGTGGCATCATAGAAGGAATTGGGTAGTGTTCCTTCTGTTTCTATTTTGTGAAATAGTTTGGAGAGTATTGTTATTAGGCTGTCTATGAAGCTCTGATAGAATTCTGCACTAAACCCATCTAGTCTTGGGAGACCTTTAATAACTGCTCATATTTCTTTAGAAGTTATGGGACTGTTTAGAGGGTTTATCTAGTCCTGACTTAACTTTGGTACCTGATATCTGTCAAGAAAATTGTCGATTTCATCCAGATTTTCCTGTAGTTCTCTTAATATATATGTTACTTGATTTCTTAATTCTTTTAACAAGCCCAAAGCCATTTTTCTCTTTACTCAAGAAAGGAATGGGGGTTGGGGAGCAACAGTGACCACAGCCTGGGGTCCCTTGGCTGAAGTCCAACTTGCTGCTTGTTTGGCCACACTTAGTTCCACGTCACTGAGCTGGTAGGCTGTGGCGCCTCTGCTCTTTGCTGGCCTTGTGGTCACCACGACTCCCGCTTCTTTCTTGGTGTTTTCCTTGTAATCTACTTCTGCACGTCCTGTGCTTCTGCACCAATATGAAAAGATAATGACTTCTGCAGTCTGCCATCCGCTGCTGTAGCCCAGCATCCTCAGTGGGGGACTTCCCCTTAGTGCTATAGCATATGTTTCACTTGTAAGAAAAACTTCAGTTTTGGAAACATAAATAAGTATGTATTTCAAAATATTATCATAAATAGAACACATTTATCTGACCTAGAGAGTACATTTAAGCCTTCATCTAGAGAAATAGTGCCCTATAAATGGCTGATTATACTGTACGTAGGGAATAAGAGTGCCTTCTTCTAAATAAACTCGATTATGGAATAAGGCGGAACTTCAATTCCAAATTTATGGACTTCATTCTGTTGTAGTTTCTTTCCACTGTAGAGTGCACATCTCTGTCATAAATGTACTGCAGATGAACAGCAGTCATTTGAGGGTCATTGAAAATATAGGGAACATAATGTTTCCTGTTCTTTTGTTAAACCTAGCATATTGATTTTCTTTTGCACAGCTTGCAGCACAGAACTGTGATATATAGCTATGGCAAGAAAAGCTAACCACATGTGAATTTGTTAAGTGCTGCTGGATTAGCAGAAATTGTCTGACTGAGCAAATAGCAAGATTTGACTTCCTCAGGAACTCTTTATGACTTAATCAATTAAAATAACAAGTTTTGGTTTTCTTGCTTAGAATAAATCATTAGCAAAAATCATTTTCTCTTCATCACTTGTTTATTTGAATTCATTTTTGCTTCTCTATTTTAAGCAAACTAAATAAACATTTAGAATCTTAACTAAGAACTCAGAGTCAAATGTAGGAAGTCACAAACACAATAAATGCGACCTAGTGTTTTAGCAATGGTTTTAAAATTTTGGGAACTAATTTTCAGTTTTCATTCAGTTTTTCCATATAATATCTTTTCTAACAGCCCTTGTATGTCTATATTTTCTGTTTCCCTGAGACTCAGCGTAAACAAAGTACAAAACCTATTAGCAATGACTTCAGTGAAGAGCTGTTGTCCTTCTCCTATCGTAATTTAAAAAAAGAAAACTTTCTTGAATATGTCCATTTCATAGTTGGCTTATATGGCTTCAGAGTAGAGAGGGAGGAAGGAGATCCAAGATCAGCGAAGTGAGTTTCTGAGGATCAGGGCTTGCAACCCCATAAGAAAACAATACCAACAAACCAAAGCTCCCAGGGACTAAACCACTACCCAAAGACATGAACAGACCCATGGCTCCAGCTGCATATGTGGCAAAAAATGGCCTTGTTGGGCACAATGAGAGGAAAAGCCCTCCCAAGGCTGAACCCCCCAGAGTAGGGGATGTCAGAGTTGGAGGAGGCAGGAAGGGGTGGGTGGGTGTGTGGGGGACACCCTCATAGGAAAAGGGGGAGGGGGAGGGGGTTATGGGCTGGAATCCAGGAAAGGGAATGCATTTGAAATGTAAATAAAAAATTCCAAAAAAAAAAGAAAAAGAAAAAGAAAAAAAAGAAGTGCTAATGTATCATCTGGTGTGCGTATAGAGTTCTCTTGGAAACATAAATTTCTCAATTTGCTACAGAATAAAACTGTCTTTTGAAAGCTAGAAAGACTTCATAATATTATACCAGGTAATTTATCACCTGTATTGTCTAAAAGTACTTATATGTCTCTGTATATAGAATTCTGTTTTAACAAAATTTGGCTATTCTAACGAGAGGAGTTCATTGAAAAGTGTAGACTTTGGGTTCATGCACGTGCTTCTTTGATTGGCCATGTTAATCCAGTTGTGATATGTTGCTGCTGCTGCTGCTGCTGCTGCTGCTGCTGCTGCTGCTGCTGCTGCTGCTGCTGCTGCTGCTGCTGTTGTTGTTGTTGTTGTTGTTGTTGTTGTTGTTGTTTGAAAGGTCTTTACAATGAGCGATTTTTATGTTTTAAAATAACATATATTTTCTCCTCCCTCAAAAAATTATTTGGAAGAATTTCATTTTTAATGTTAATCAATATGCTTTTGTTACTTTTAAACAGGAAACTACATGCCAAACTCATTAGAAGGCAGTCTTTTTTAAATAATCTGGTAGAAGCATAAGGCACAAGTTGTTTACATAATAAAATGGATAGGGAGGGGGCTAGAGCAGAGAAGAAAGTGCCACTGGCTTGTGTTAGGTGACACTGTGCCCTGCTTGTCTAATTTGATTACACAGAGCCCCCCAAAGCCTCAGGCAAAGCTGATTTTAGCTGTAATCAGCTTCTTAACCTTTGGAAAACCAGCATAAACACTACCTAGCAGTGGTAATTATGGTGCTCTGCTATTCACTCCAAAGTGCAAAGGTAAGAATGTACTACTATAGTAACACATGTTATGGCCAAATGTAACAACATGACTTAAGGGGATTGCCACTGATGCATTCTGCATCAGAAATACATTTGAAATTAATAACTTAAAAGTGCATTTTCTAAAATATTAGTGTAGTTTTCAAGTTCTGTTCATAAGTGATAAAAATTGTGTACTTCATCTTTCCTAGCTTCATATTGACATGTCTCTATAAATTCTTGTTATTTCAGATATGTATATAAAATTAAATCTTAGAATTATAAGAGTATTTGTAGATTTCTTTCATTTTTAAAATAACCAAAACTGGTTGTAATATCCATGTAAGTAAAATCTTGGCTCACTTTTATTGGCAGTAAAAATTCATTAGAGAAGGAATAGAATTTTTTATGTAGTTAAATAGTGTACTGTAGTTATATAGGCAAGAGCCTAACTTTTTTTTATTTAAAACAAGAACTCTTAGTACAAGAATGTGATGTGCCATATGGGAAATTAATATGTAAGATGATTTCACTGACTATAGTTGGTATGACTCCGGTTAATGACATAACTAATGAGGTAAAGAACCATAAACAGGGAGTAGGATACCTTTCAAGGTTGGATCATCAAAGTCATATTTGGTGGGGAAATATAGAAATATTCTCCTGAGTAGAGGTTACAGAAGACCAAGAGAGAGAAGTTATGGAGCTGTAAGCCATAGCCTATGTTGACAGGCTTCTGTACCAGCAAATCTACCTCAAATTTCATGTTCTGTGAAAGACATCATCTTAAGCCCCAGCAGTGAACATTATAAACTGTTCACAGTATGCATTAACTCCAAATTAAGAAGGAATAGTTTAAGTTAGAATCTAATGTAATGCATGAAGATCTAAGAATAGTGACTCATAAATCACCCATATACATTATAGTTATGTTGTATGATATACATTATACATATACATTATAGTCTGTGTTGTATGATATACATTATACATATACATTATAGTCTGTGTTGTATGATATACATTATACATATACATTATAGTCTGTGTTGTATGTTGTGGTTTGCTCTGCGCTTGCACCTGCAGGCAGAGAGGCCCCTCAGAGATCGTGAGGCATCAGAGAACATTCATGGGCAGCAAGGCTAGTATCTCTGACCAGGTTGGCAGTGCGATGAATACAGCTGCCCTCATTCATAAGTACCTTCAATTTATTAATATAAATATCATCTAAAAGGAATTTAAAATGCTTTGTGTCCGTAGTGCTGTGAGACAAGTAAAGCAAGCTATCTAACAGCTAGATATCTTGTGGCTCCTTATAAACATATTTTAATTGTTTTTCTATCTTGAAATCAGTGTGATGGGTGTCTTTTTAGATTATTTGTGTTTTATAAAATTTCTCATTCCTTTTTAAGGGACCTTTTATTCAAAGTGCTATTGATTTTATAACACAAAGTGCAATTGTCTAGCAGCAGCCTGACATAGATAGGAAGGGGTTGCTGAAGCCAGAGACCACTAATACAGAAGTTCCAATTGACCTTGGTCCTTTGAGTCACCCTCAGAGCTAAGGGATCACTGTCCCTGCGCCCCTAGAATGCTCTTGTTATCACTGTGCACACATGATTTTAAAGAAAGTAGTACATGACTCACTGTTCTAGAAGTTTTATAGTAAGAAAATGCTTCCCAGAATTCAATACTTCTCTAAACAACAGTTTCATGCTGGCAAGGATGTGGAGAAAGAGGAACACTCCTCCATTGTTAGTGGGATTGCAAGTTGTTACAACCACTCTAGAAATCAGTCTGGTGATTCCTCAGAAAATTGAACATAGTGCTACCTGAGGACCCAGCTATACCACTTCTGAGCATAACCCAAAAGATACTCCAACATACAACAAAGACACATGTTCCACTATGTTCATAGCAGCCTTAGTTATAATAGCCAGAAGCTGGAAAGAACACAGATGCCCTTCGACAGAGGAATGGATACAGAAAATGTGGTCCATTTACACAATGGAGTACTACTCAGCTGTCAAAAACAATGACTTCATGAAATTCATAGGCAAATGGATGGAACTAGAAAATGTCATCCTGAGTGAGGTAACCCAATCACAAAAAAAGCACACATGGTATGCATCCACTGATAAGTGGATATTAGCCCAAAAGCTTGAATTACGGAAAATACAATCCACAGACCACATGAAGCTCAAGAAGATGGATGACTAAAGTGTGGAGCCCTTCTTAGAAGACACAATAAAAATATTCATAGGAGGAGATATAGAGACAAAGTTTAGAACAGAGACTGAAGGAATGGCCATTCAGAGCCTGCCCCACCTGGGGATCCAGTCCATATATATACAGCCACCAAAACTAGATAATATTGATGAAGCCAAGAAGTGCCTGCTGGCAGGAGCCTGATATAGCTGTTTCCTGAGAGGCTCTGCCAGAGCATGACAACTACAGAGGCAAATGCTAACAGCCAACCATTGAACTGAGAACAAGGTCCCCACTGGAGGAGTTTGAAAAAGATTCGAAGGAGCTGAAGAGGCTTGCAACCCCATAAAAACAATAATACCAACCAACCAGAGCTCTCAGGGAGTAAACCACTACCCAAAGACTACACATGGACACACCCATGGCTCCAACTATATGTGTAGCAGAGGATGCCTTGTTGGGCACCAAAGGGAGGAGAAGCCCTTGGTCCTGCCAAGGCTGGATCCCCCAATGTAAGGGAATGACAGGAAGTAGGGGTGGGAACGGGGAACACCCTCATGAAAGAAGGGGAGGGGGATGAGATAGGGGGCTTATGGATGGAAAATCAGGAAAAGGAATACATTTAAAATGTAAATAAAAAATATCCAATTAAAAAATGTATGTGAGCTAAAAAAAAAAAAAAGAAGTGGGAATTTAATTTTGTCATAGGGTTCCATCCATTTGTTTCATTTTCTTCTCTCTTCTCTCAAAGGTCAGGTTTCAGAAAATGCTCACAACTTTATGCTACATTTAGAGTATGTGTGCTGAGAAACCTACCAGATTGAGGGTTTCTTAAGTGCACTGTCCAAAATCACCAGGCGTGCTTGAAATTAGTCATTCTTGTCAGAATGCACGTTCCTAGTGCCTGACTCTTATCTGAAGGTGCTAGAGCATATGTTTTAGCACCAAGAAGTGTAAGGTAACAGCGAGAGGGTATTTGATTGCTGTAACCTATTTTTTTTTCTTGTAGCTACTTAATTCAGGTCAAAAATGGGTTAAAATATATGCAGAATGAATAAAAGTGTTTAAAGAGTAAATATTCCAGATAATGTGGACCATTTTGTTTTATTTACTATACAGGTCAATCTATTAAATTAGTACCTCTCATACAGGACACTGCACTCCAGGAAAACGGCTCTCCAGGAAGTCCAGGAAACAAGTTCTCGTTTATGTCATGTCTGTCCAAATTACAGTTAATCCTCCGGACACTACAGTCCCCTTGGTTTTTATCCTTACTCCAAGATTGCTAATTTAGTAAGTAACAGTATGTGTGTAACCATCAATGAGATGCAGCTAACAAAAACCACTTAGTGTTTTCTGATTAATATAAGCTCTTACTACTTGATGCTGTGTTATAATTCTGTTCATTAATCATAATTAGGGCCTCAGTTGCATGGTAAACTGAAACCTGTGCTGATTACCACATGGAGGAGTGCAGACCCAATATCATCTAGTTTCTCAGAGGAGCCCAAAATCTGTATGATTATTTGAAATTTATTTGACGTAAGAATTGCTATGAAACACATGTGTGACAGTGAACACCTTTAGTCCCAACACTTATGATGCAGAGGCAAGCAAGTTGGAGTTCAGCCAGGGATCTCTATGTAGATGAAAGGTCTACACAGTGAGTGACAGGTCTGCCAGGACTACATAATAAGACCCAGTCCTCTGTGTGTGTGTGTGTGTGTGTGTGTGTGTGTGTGTGTGTGTGTGTGTGTGTCTGTAAAAGGAACTGCAGCTAACTAGAAACTTCAAAACTGTAATATAGGTTAAATAAAGTAACTGTCATAAAACATGCTCATAGGCTGGCAGCTTGTACAGTCTGACAGGAAAAAATAGTCTGGGCCCATTGTGATGACAGCCTCTGCCTGGCTTTTTATCGTTTATCTCTTGCACATGAAAGAATGCATCAGAGCTCCCCAGATGGCTCTCTTCATGGTGCCACTGTAAAACTCTAAGGTTGTATGCTTTATTGGGAATTGCACTGACCCCAACATCTGTGAACCATAGTTCTCAAGCTTGAGTCTTAAACCTCTCACAGGTTAGCCAGGCTCAGGTCTCAATTTTTCATATGTATTGACTCAGTAGATTACTTTTGATATTTTTATTTTTAAAATTTAGATAAGTCAGCCACCTAACTTGCATAGTTCTATTTCATTTCTTGAAAATTTTAGACAAAGCAAATATATTCCCTCATTCTTTCCTCTCTTATTTTTCCAGAATTATAAATGTATGCTTTTGAGAATATCTATTACTACTCAGATGACTGGATAGTGTCCACCTCACTAAGGCATAGCCTAACCAACACATACTGAATTGAACTGTTACAAGCTTTAAGAAAGGGTGCCTATAATACACAGCTTTCAATTTCAGTAGTAAATGTTTTTATTCATGTATTTCACCCTCAGAATAATAAAATCAGAAAGATTCATTCATGATTATATTTGTATTAAGGTAGAAGGTTACATAGCAGTGCACTGGGACTCCTTGCAGTGCCTTCACAGCATCGTGCACATGCTGTCACCTCTCAGTTTCAGACTTCTTCCTTTAACACCCAAAACAAATCCCCTAGCCCTATTCAGTCACGCAGGCCATGCCTCTTCCCTCCCAGGTCACCCACCTTGTGATCTGTGTGTACGCTGGTGGCATTGTGTAGAAATGGAAGTCTGCCAGACACTTGCTTACATGCTGGCCCTCACGTGCTCAAGGCTCTCCCACCCTGCAGTGTGTGTCAATTCCTCATTATGTTTTGTGCTGAACAATGTTATTTTGTTAAAATATACCACACTTAGCACTCCTAAACTGAAAGGCATTTAGATTATTTTCTTTTTTATTGTTATAGATCATATGGACATTCATACTTTTGTTTCAACTATATCCAGTTTTTTAAAGAAGGAATTGTTCCTGTGTCATATATTTCCATGTATAACTTTTTGAGGAATCCATGAATATTTTTTCTGGGCGAATTTCTTTTTTTTCTTTTGGTTTCAAGACAGGGTTTCCTTGAGCAGTCCTCACTATACTGGAACTCACTCTGTAAACCAACTAGGCTGGCCTCAAACTCACAGAAATCCACCTGTCTCTGCTTCCCCAGTGTTGGGTGGGATTAAGGCATGTGCCACCACTGCTTTCATTAAAAATGTTACAACCTGTTTATGGGGGCTAGGGGAGAGAATAGTTTAGCTCAAGGACCTCCAGACTCCTAAACTCACACCAAAGCATATATACACAAGTGCAGGTTAGTGGTTATTTGCATGTACATGCATAAGGAGATTATCTAATCTCAGTTTCAAAAGGTTGTTTCAATATAAATTTCTCTATAGGTTTAATTAGATTTTCACTCTAGGTCTATTATTAACTCTGACCTATATTTGCTTAATTAAATAGTAAGATATGGAAGGTTAGTAATTAGAGTTTGATAATTTTTAATACACCTGAACAAGAAGTCCTCCCATACAATTACACACAGAGTTGTGCAAACTTACACACACACACACACACACACACACACATACACACACACACACACACACACAATTTTGCTAAGTTTTCTCTTCAGTTGATCAGGACAAATGCTTTACCCTACAATTTAAAAGCATGATACTAGGAATTGTCAGACCCTGATCTGATGTGTCTTAAAATAGTTATAAATTATGGAGGTACCATCCAAGCTCTCAATAGCTATGTTTTAGATTTGCTAGTGTGTTCCTGAAAAGATCAACAAATCTCCATTAGAACGTGTTCCAATATGCTTCTCAATAATTGCCAGCTCTTTTGTTTAAAATGCTTATATAATTAAAATATCTATGAAGTTTGTAAAGTGCATAAGAAAATAAAATATTGGATCTTATAAAATACAAAAATATTTTTAGTCTATTTGGTTTATGCTTTAAGATTTTAGCCTCTGATTAGTCCCTTCATGGAGCTAAAATATTTGTAGCTGGAATTAGGCCAAATCTACTACCAGCGTGTATTTAACTTAGATTGTATGCATTCAAACCCTGACATTTGCATGGTCTTTTCATGCATCTGAATTCCTTCTGGCATAAAGAACAGTAATATTTAGCAATAGAAACTTTGCTCTCCTCTCAGTAGAATCTACTGGGAAGCCAAGCCAGAAAGCACATGGCTGCCGGTGGGTGAAGACATGACCTGACCTCTCCTGGTGTGTTGAAGAGGCCATGCCATCTCAGAGCAAACCTGGGTAAGGAAGGTAGCTACCACTGCAGTGTCTCCCCAGAAAGCCAAGGATAGTTCATTCTGGCGTCACAAGACCTAAAGCAAACTGTGAATAGCAGATGTCAGTTAACAAGAATAGCCAGAGAAAAGCCATGGGAAAACTACCAGATGCCTCTATGAGAACAAAACAAGAGGTGCCTAGTGTCAGCTGTGTCATGTGCTGTGGTACACTGAACCTCTCTTAGACCTTCATCCTTACCTCCAGACTTGACAACAAAAAGACAATCAGACAAACTTACTGGGCCACAACTTCATCTTCCTCACATCTCTCCAAGCCAGTACCAGAGAAGTGCAAACCATCCCGAAAGCACTAATGAGCAAAACTATTCCAAACCCAGGAAAAGTATCAGGCTTTCCAGGCTCCTCTAAACAACTTCTGTTCTGCTTCGGTCCTCGTCCACTCCCAAAGTACAGCAATCAGAGGAGAAGATGGTGGTATCTTCTCTGCTTTAGGAAGGAAGTGGCCTTCCCTCAGTTTTATAAAGGTCTTTCAGGGACTGGAAAGATGGATCAGTGGTTAAGGAGCAGTTGCTACTTCTACATAGGAACTGAGTTTGAGCATGAGAAGTGAATTTTCTGCCCTTGCACAGGAACCGAGTTTGAATCCCAACATAAATGTCTTTCATCAGAGCAGGTATCACCCTGTTACTTTCCAGGCAGCAAGACCTCCCAGAAAGGCCTGTCACTGCTCTGTAGGTATGAGTCCAAGAGCCTTCAGTCTCAAAGTTCTTGGGTAAAAGCTCAGCAGTGGGTGGGCAAGCTCATCTCATCACAGTAGTGTTAGCACAGGCAGAAGCAAAAGCATCATTTTTTTTATTGAAAATAGAGGAGTTTTGTACAGTATATTCTGATCACTTTTCCCTTCTCCCAGTTCATCCAGCTCTTCACCACCTCCCCACCTGCCCAAATCCATACCTTTTTTTCTGTCTTTCAGATTAATAATAATAATAATAATAATAATAATAATAATAAATTACAAGAAAAACATAGATTCAGAGACACACATTCACACAGAGAGAAATCTCACAAAATTGCAAAACAAGAAACCATAAAGTATAAGACAGAGACCTATAAAGTTAAAAAAACAACACAAAGCATTATGAGACAAAAATACCATTGAGTTTGCTTTGTGTTGACCATCTTTTACAGGGCATGGGGCCTGCCCTTAAGTAAGGTTTGTATATCCATTGAGACTTCACTGAAGAAAAATAATTTTCCTTCACAAGTGGTTATCAACTGAAGATACCTTCTGTGTTAGGGTTCGAGGCTTGTGCCCACTTCTTTCAGCACTGGGACCCCACCTAGCTTAGCTTTCTGCAGGTCACGTACATGCTGCCACAGTCGGAGTTCACGTGTACACCATCCCTACGATGTCTAAAGGCCTCCTGCATCTCCACAGGCTCTTACAACTGTTCTGCCTCCTCTTCCACAGGCTTCCCAGAGCCCTGAAAAGAAGGATTTGATGGAGACATCCCATTTATGACTGAGGTTCCAAGATACCTCTCTCTGCATATTGTCTAGTTGTAGTTCTCTGTATTTGCCCCCATCTACTGCAGGGGGAAGCTTCTCTGATGATGGCTGACCAGGGCACTGATTTATGAGTATAGCAGAATGCCATGAGTTATTTTATTGCCACAGTATTATTTGGTTTTGCCATAGGTCCCTAGTCTCAGGTCTTGGCTCCATCTCATAGATTGGTCCTTAATTCCAATCAGATAAGAGTTGGCCACTCCCACAAATTTTGTGCCACTGTTGCACTGTTGTATAACAAAACTTTCTCTGGGGAGGCTAAAGACACACACATATATTCATTCCATATAGGGAGCCATGGCAGACCAAAGGATAGATACCATCAAAGTCCAACTAGATGAACCAATGTGTTTTACTGGGGTTTCTTACTGGAATATGGGTGAGGAGTCAATTACAGGAGCAGAACTAACTCAGAGACATTGGCATCACTAACTAAGCTGGGAACCTGACACACTGCACAGCCTACAGGTAGCTCAACAGGTTGGAGAATATCCTTAATAGGTGCCTCAGTTGGTCTAAACATCTAGGCATCTTGGCTGGTTTCTGCTTCTTCCAGACAACTGATCTGGTCTCACAGTTTCCTTTCAGCTTTTCCCTCCTGAGAGTCTTCTTTGAGCCTCATCTTCCTTTCTGAAGTGGACTTCCAGCATTTATTGTTGTTTCGGACATGGTTTGATTCTAGCGTTCCTGTTTAACCTCTTTGGGTCTGTAGGGTGTACCGTGGTTATCCTTAGTTTATGGCTAATATGCACTCTATCAGTAAGTACATACTGTGCATGTCCTTTTTGGATCTGGGTTACCACACTCAGGATGATATTTTCTAGTTCCATCCATTTACCTGCAAAATCCATGATGTCTTTGTTTTTCCATAGTTGAATGCTATTCCATTACATAAATGGACCACATTTCTATAGCCATTCTTCAGTTGAGGGATATCTGGGTTGTTTCCAATTTCTAGCTATTACAAATAAAACTGTTATGAAAATGGTGGAGAACATATCCTTGTGGTATGATAGAGCATCTTTTGGGTATATGCCCAGGAGCAATATAGCTGAGTCCTCAGGTAGTGCAGTGTCCAGTGTTCTGAGGATTGGTTTCCAGAGTGGTTTTACCAGTTTGTGATTCCACCAGCAGTGGAGGAGTGTTCCTCTTTCTCCAGATCCTCGACAGCATCTGCTGTCGCCTGAGTTTTTAGTCATAGCCATTCTGACTGGTGTGTAAGGTGGACTCTCAGTCTTTTTGATTTGCATTCCCCCGTGACTAAGGATATTGAACGTTTCTTTGTGTTTGCGCGCACGTGTGTGTGTGTGTGTGTGTGTGTTTTGGCTATTCACAGTTCCTCTGTTGAAAACTCTGTTTAGCTCTATACACCATTTTTAATGAGGTTGTTTGTGTTGTTGGAGTCTGACTCACTGAGTTCTTTATATATTTTGGATATTAGCCCTCTATCAGGTTAATGGCAATCATTTCCCAATCTGTAGGCAGTGGTTTTGTCCTGTTTACAGTGTCCTTTGCCTTACAGAAGCTTTTCAGTTTCATGAGGTCCCATTTGTCAACTGTTGACCTTGAAGCTTGAGCTTCTGTTCAGGAAATTGTCTCTTGCACCAGTGTGTTCAAGGCTATTTCCTACTCTCTCTTCTCTTAGTATATTCAGTCTGATGTTGAGGTCTTTGATCTTCTTGGACTTGAGTTTATTTATATTCTTCTTCATGCAGGCACCCAGTTAGACCAGCACCATTTATTGAAGATGCTATCCTTTTTCCACTGTATGTTTTTTGCTTTATCAAATATCAAGTGTACATTGGTATGTGGGCTTATTTCTAGGGCTTTTATTCTATTACATTGATCAACCTGTCTGCCTATGTACCAATATCATGCAGTTTTTTTCACTATTACTCTATAGTACAGCTTGAAGTCAGGAATGGTGATTCCTCCTGAAGTTATTTTACTGTTCAGGATTGTTTTGGCTAGCCTGCCTTTTTTGTTTGTTTGTTTGTTTGATGTTTTTGTTTTGTTTTTGTATTTTCATATAAAATTAAGATTTGATCTCTCAGGGTATGTAAAAAAATGTGTTGGAATTTTGATGGGGATGGAATCGAATCTGTAGATTGCTTTTGGTAACATGGCCATTTTCACTATGTTAAGGAAAAGACACCCTTCAAAATTGCCCCAAATAATATGAAATATCTTGGGGTGACTCTAACCAAGCAAGTGAAAGATCTGTATGACAAGAACTTCAAGTCTCTGAAGAAAGAAATTGAGGATCTCAGAAGACGGAAAGATCTCCACTGCTCATGCACTGGCAGGATTGATATAGTAAAAATGGCCATCTTGCCGAAAGCAATCTATACACTCAATGCAATCCCCTTCAAAATTCCAACTCAATTCTTCATACAGTTAGAAAGAGCAATTTACAAATTCAATTAGAATAACAAAAAACTCAGGATAGAGAAAACTATCGTCAACAATAAAAGAACTTCTGGGGGAATCACCATCCCTGACCTCATGCTGTACTACAAAGCAATAGTGATAAAAATTGCATGGTATTGGTACAGACACAGGCAGGTAGATTAGTGGAATAGAATTCAAGACCAACCTGCCAAGACTGAACACCTAGTGAACATGATTGTTGGGGGGAGAGTGGTAATGGGGGGAGGATGGGGAGGGGAACACCCATATAGTAGGGGATGGGGACAGGTTGGGGGATGTTGGCCTGGAAACCAGGAAGGGGAATAACAATCGAAATGTAAATAAGAAATACTCAAGTTAATAAAGATAAAAAAAAAAAAAAGAATTCAAGACCAAGAAATGAACCCACAAAGGGGCTAAAACCATCCAATGAAAAAAAGACAGCATTTTCAACAAATGGTGCTGGTTCAACTGGAGGTAAGTATATACAAAAATGCAAATAGACCCATTCTTATCATCCTGTACAAAGCTCAAGTCCAAGTGGACCAAAGACGCCCGCACATAAAACCTGATACACTCAAACTAATAGAAGAGAAAGTGGGGATAAGGTTTGAACACATTGGCACAGGGGAAATTTTCCTGAACAGAACAGCAATGGCTTATGCTCTAAGATCAAGAATTGACAAAAGAGACCTCATAAAATTGCAAAGCCTCTGTAAGGCAAAGTACACTGGCAATAGGACAAAATGTTCTGTACTTTTAATGTTTTGATTATTATGTGATGGGAGGATTTTCATTTCTGGTCCAATTTATTTGGTGTTCTCTAAGAATTGCTTCTTGTGCATTTATAGTCATCCGTTTCTTTACATTAGAGAAGATTTTTTTCTATGATTTTGTTGAAGATGCTTTTTGGCACTTTGAACTTGGAATCTTTACCATCTTCTATTCCTATTACTCTTAGGTTTGGTCTTTTTATCACTGAATTTTTTGAGTTAGGAACATTTTACATTTGATATTTTCTTTGACCAATATATCAATTTCTTCTATGGTATCTTCGGTGCCTGAGATCCTCCCTTCCATCTCTTGTATTCTGCTGATGGTGCTTCATCTAAAGTTCCTGTTCTCTTTCCTAGATTTGTCCATTCCCAGGGTTGCCTCCATTTGTGTTTTCTTTATTGTTTTTATTTCCATTTTTAGGTTTGACTGTTTTATTTGTTTTCTTTGCCTGTTTGATTGTATTTTTGTATTTCTTCAAGTGATTTATGTGTTTTATCTCTAAGGTCTTCTACATGTTTGATTGACTTTTCTGTATTTCTTTAAGGAAATTATTTATTTCTTCTTTAAAGGCTTCTATCATCTTTGTGATATATGGGACATAAGGTCAAAGTCTTGCTCTTCAGGTGCATAGTATATGAAGGGCTTGCCGTAGTAGGAGAGCTGAGTTCTGATGGTCCCCTATTACATTGGTTTCTATTGATTATGTTCTTGTACTTGCCTTTAGCCATCTGGTTGTCTCTGCTTTTGCCTGGCCAGTGTGTTCTGGGTTAGAACAGATCTCCTGGGAGGCAGGCAGAGCTGTGGGGTAGGGCGCAGTGTGCCTATCCTTTACTGCAAGTGTAGGTACAGACTGGAAGGAAGATGGAGCTTTGACAGGGTGAGGCTAAGCCAATGGCTATGAGATTTGCTAGAGTGCCAGTAGGTAGGGGAGAGGTGTTGGGTTGGAGTTGGGGGGGTCTCACCTATGTGTCTCAGGTTTGAGCAGACCTCCTTGGGCAGAGGGGTCCCATGGGGTGTGGCTCACTGCACTGATCAGCAGCTACAGTCACTAGACTACTTTAAAGAGAAAATATAGCAAAAGATCAGTGCGTCAAATGAAACGTCACCCCCGCCACTCTCAGGCCACTCAAACTCAGTATTCCTTTTGACGTGTGATCACACAAGTCTCTCTGTGAAATCATTTACTGTATTTTGCCTCTCTTACCAGTTCCCCAAAACTACTTGAGATCTTACATCTAAACATCTTTTTCCCATTTTATTCTCTACACTACTGTGTTTATAAGGAGACTCTAATTCTGTTCACCTATCACAGATGTAACCTTACAAAAGGTATGCAAACATCGATAGCTGT
Source organism: Rattus rattus (assembly GCF_011064425.1). NCBI lineage: Eukaryota > Metazoa > Chordata > Mammalia > Rodentia > Muridae > Rattus > Rattus rattus. The sequence continues at coordinate 218,304,229 of NC_046156.1, forward strand.
CCTCTTTCCATCACTGGAGGGTGAGAAAGGAATAATACTTTCATTTTCTTAGTACTTTTTTACTCACTAACACATTAAGAAAGGAGTTCACCCAGTTAGCAACCTTTAGTGTGCCATTCACATGATTTGCATCATCTTTGTAATTTGTTCCGTAGGACTCACCTTTACAGTGAGACATAATATATCAACAAATCAGTAAATCAAGGACAATATAGTGCATATGTAAAATGCTTGGGTAATAAGTCAGCTGGTAGCTCTAAACCTCAGAGCTCCTGACACCCACCAGAGCATAACACAGGTGGTTCTGCAAGGCTGATTGTGACCATACCCTGTGGGAGAAGACTGAGGGCCTTGCCTCCGCACTGCTAAAATGCTGACAAATATGTAGTGTAGGGTACTTTGAGAGAAAATAGTATTTATAAGGAGTCCAGAATTCCCTGAACATTTGCAAGATGCCCCTTAGTGAAGAACTGCATGGCATTGAGTAGAATATAGAATAAATAACTGACTTTAATTAAATTCTGTCCTTTATTTCAATAAAATATTGCTAAGTAAAATAGAAATAAATTTGCAATAATTATAATATAGTAGAAATTAGAGCAAACAAATAGCATCTAAACAAAGTATAAATACTTTGAATAATAAAACTTTTAAAGTTGAAAATGATCATGAACTTTGAAAAAATATACACAGTAAATATGGGCCCAAATTTCCTTTGACACTTATTTTTGAGAATTCAGAGAAGTAGTGAGAATATTAAAAAGAAACCCTTGAAAGTTTGAAGAATCAAATCCTCCCACGTAACACAATCCAACTGCTCTGTGACTGGGTCCTTCCTCAATCATTAATTAAAAATATATATTTATGAAGCCTTCTTATAATTCAGACATTATTATAAATGTTATGCATTTCACAACATAAAGCATAAACAAAACTATAGCATAGAGCTTTAATTTTAGAAAACAAATAATAAATATGCAATTATTGCTGATCATAGTATTGAGGTAAATTGAGGAAGAGTGAAAAAAAACGTTTAGAAACAGCGATTAGCAAAAGGCTCAAGAAGGAGCCGTAACTCTGAGTCCAAGCTCTTCCTACTTAAATGGGAGCACGGTCAGGCAAGTGCTAAGCATGTGGGCAAACAAACCTCTGTGGGGTGGTTGTTGTTGTTGTTGTTGTTGTTGTTGTTGTTGTTGTTTTCTTTTTGTTTTGTTTTGATTCTTAAGAAAAGGTCTCTCTGCCTATCCTGTAACTCACTATGTAGACCAGGCTAGCCTCAAACAGAGATCCACCTGCCTCTGCCTCCCAAGGTGGGGGGATTAAAGGCATGCACCACCACACCTAGCCTTAAACTACATCTTTTTTAAAGGGTCTATCTCAGGCCAAATCATTTTCTTCAGTAAGTGTAATTATGGTCTTTGTTGTCCATTGATCTCAGAATGTAATAAAAATGTCCATTGATTCCCCAAGGTTAATTCCATTTTACATTTGGAGAATTTAACTTAAGAATAAAACACCATGCTGAAGGTTGCATGGTAGTAAAAGGATTAAAGCCTTCTGTTCCTACCATTCTAGCTCTGAAAATTCTACCTGGCTTATGCTATGTAATGAGAAGAAAAATTGAATTGTCAGTTGCTTCAAAGTAGATTACACATGTGTAAGCTATAGTGGACTGAAATATTTACAAACAAGGAACTAGGTAAGTTTATCTAACTGCACTCACTTATGACAGGCAAGTAAGCCATGTAATATGTGTTAAGCTAGTAAAATAGCAAACTCTCCACCCAAAAAAAATCTATAATTTTAATCAAAAGTTGGTTTCAGTCATTGAAATTCTGTTATTGCTGCTTACAAACATTAAAGTCAATCAAAACATCAGTAGGTTTGCAAAATCAATATTTTTAATATGTTTGCATTGCAGTGGTGCAGATTTTTGGCTAATAGATCGCACCCATATTGATTTCCATGGGAAGTGTTAGTCTGATACTGAAATAATTAAAAAAAAAACAGGGATTATTGGTTTGAAATTTTGAAGAAGATAGAAATATAAAAATTGGTTATTGACTAAATTACTTGGGGGTGAGTGAACCTTGTGCACTTGCAATAAATTGGTAGCACTGAGTCATTACGGAATACTACCTTAGTCCCATAAACTGAAAATCAGTCAATACCCTATTATAACAATACGGATTGTGTTGGTGAATTACCGTACTCTGGATGTAAGAGCCACACTTTATCAAAATATCTACATAACTATATATATATATATATATATATGCATATGTTGAGAATATCTATTGGAATGCAGTGGCTGATTTTGACTTTGAAATTCATGGTGAACGTATTTTGAGTAGCATTTTTAAAGAGATAAACTACTTCAAAATAAAAGAAGCATACGGTTCCTCTCTGAGCAATAATGAAAATGCAGACACTGGCATGTTAAGTGACGGACTCTGTTATTTGGATTCAGAGCCGTATTACAGCTGTTACTCATGGGAGTGATACTGATGCATCCCCACAGTGTGGATCCAGTGCTCATTGCACTGTTCTGTGTGTCAGCCTTCAGTTATTAGGAGAACCATATTTTTATCATGGAAATCTCTGTATTTTCATCTGGTTACCATTATATATTATATCTCGGAGGCAATCTAGTATATTTGGGTTTTATAAAAGCCCCATATAGATTTTGCCTACTATAATACTTAAACATTGGAATTTCATATTCTCTTATACATTTTTATTCACTGGGTTTTTAAAAATTCTGTTATTTACATAATATGGAAATGTCAGTTTGCTTTAAGGGGACCAGAAGATTAAGTGAAAACTAAGAATTAGTAGCCACAACTATTATTTTTATTGTCATCACTATAACCCATGGTCAAAGCATTCCTTTCATAATCTGGTGCTCTTGATGAAGAGAAAATTGATTGTGATTCCTTCTACCACATAAGATAGTAATGCCTACATAGTAGAATTGGCTGTCCATTGCAATATATATATGTAAACTTGCATCTGACTTCCCTCCACTTTCTCAACTACTCCTATCCAGAATTCCTTTTTTAAAATTATTATGTATTTAATATTCACTCCTTTTTCTGAAATGGAGTCTTCTTTTGTAGTTCAAGGTGACTTTGAACTAAAATCCTATCTCACCCTCCTGAGTGGTTGGGATTAAAAGCATGCAGTCACAAATCTGGCTATCTAATAAACGTTTATTGAATACAGAGAGAGTTAGTTGTGGAAGCAATAATGACAATAAGATAAAGTTTTACCTTCATGAAATGTACAGACGAATGGAGGCAAAATAGATAGCTTTGTATAACATACCATGGTGGGAGAGGCACAGGGTAAGACAAAAGTGAGAACAAGAGTACTTCTTCTGGATTACAGGACACAGGACTGTAGAAGAAAATGACTAGAAGTTAAACTTATTTCTATGCCTAAAAGCAAGGTATCAGAGCAGATTATATGTAGAACTAAATAATATATGCTAAATATGTAGTTCATTCGCACAGCAACTTGGTGATGAAGGAATGTGAGATCAGTGAGATCAGGCAAGCTTTCCAAAGACTGAGGTGGGGATGGCAAAGTGATGACGTCAGAATGGTCCAGAGCTGAGCTCTCCTCCATCATCCTACACTGAGACAGGGCATCTTAAGGATCCCATAACTGCAGCTTGGTGTAGATCACCTGAACAGTCTGATTCTAGGAACTTTTGTCAGCCTGGCATTGAATATGGAATGTCTTTTTGACTCAAAATTAAAACCAAACCAAGTTGTTCAAACTATATGAACTTCTGACGTCAGTATCCACTAACCATTAATACAAGCAAGGCTGAGATAAAAGCAGCTCTTTGCAATTCTTTCTTTCCCTGTCTTCTGATATTCTTAACAAATGAAGAACTACATTCTTGATGATTGAGTATTGTCTAGAGGATGAAACAGATTTCAGCTAATGTTCAGTGTCCAAAAGGAATTTTTAAAATGTGTACATTACTGGAGCCTCAACTCGGTCCCCTCTCAGTTTTTCAGTGGAGCCTCTGAACTAGTGGAACGCAAAATGGAATGATTTTAAAGGGAGTTCAGGATGGATGTTGTGCTAGGAGCATGTCTACAACTCCAGACATTGCAAATGTGGGCCTTATGTTCCTTCCTAGATATTGAAAAAGAGAACAAAGCATAAAAATTGAGACTTGAAGTTAAACTTTGCATTTAAGCGTTGTGTTATTAAATTCTCTGAAGACTCCATTGATGTCACTATCTTCTAGGATCATTAAAATGTTAAGATTATCCTCTCAAAGGAAAGGTGTGGTCTTACAGAACATAGTCACCCAGAAGCCACTATAGAGACAGATGGGGAAACTAAGAGACAGATGGAAAAAATAGTTAAGCGATATGACATATTTTGATGGGGAAGAGGTAGTGGGATAACCAGAGTGAGTCTTCACACTTTGTCCTCTTGGATACCAGAGTGAGTGTCCCTATCTGTGTCTAGTGAGTGGTGACAGTTACATTCTGGGCATTCCCAGAATCACTCTGATTGTTCGTGCCTACTCTTTGAATTCATGTTCAATACCAGCCTTCCCTTCCTTAGGTGGGAAGAACAACCAGCTCTGTTTCTTGTTTAGACAAAATGCAAACTTGTTTTTCTCATCTCACAATGGATACCAGAAATTAGAAAGAAGACTAAGCTCTTAAAAAGTGTGCTCATGTGTTCCCTCCGCCCTCTCAAACGCTCATCATTTTGTCATGATTTGGAAAATGTAAAATGGTAGGAATGAAGGCAGAAGAAAACTAATGCTGTGGCATAGTGTGGCATAGACTTCAAAGAGAAATTTTAGTAATCCAAGCCACTTGTACACAATATTCATGACATCTTTGTGCCACTCAAAGGCTCAGGCTCATGTCCTTCTACAGTGTTGTAGTCATTTAATGCTATATAGGAAGCCACAGTGACCTTAATGATTTGTAAAATGCTCATATGGCTAGCCATCTATCTAAAATGCACAGGCCTGGGTGGACATTGTGGATCTCGTGCATGGCTGCCAGTTGCTGCTTACTGTCAACTGAAATTCTGCTATAACACTGCGAGTGACCTCTCTATGTGTCTTGGGATTTCCTCAGCATACTCTGGGTTCCTAGAAGGGACTAGCCATGTCTAAGTATTCTGAAGCTGCCAGAGAGAAACTACATAACTCATTCCATAGAATCCAAAGTCATCAACAGCCCTGCCACCTTATTCTGTGTTTAAAAAGTAATGAGATAGATACCTAATATAATAGAAAATAAGCAAGAGATATGCCTCCAACCTTAAACAAGTCATGTAAACCACCCCCTCTAAGTATCAGGAAATATTGCCAAAGAGGGAGCAGGAAATATGTAAAAGCCAGAAGATAAGGTGAAGGACTATGAAATCCTGTTTCCCAGGTTCTGTACAACTACCGTAATCATTAACTCACATCAACTGATCAACTGTAGTTATCAGAACTGGGCCCACTTAACACCACTCCTTCAGCATCAGTCAAGGAAAGTACTCCTTGGGTCCAACCTTCTGAACTATTGGCTGTAGATAGGAGAATCATATTATATAATGCAGACTGTCCATTATGTATATGCTATTGAACTCCAAACAAATAAAAGGTCCTGATTAATTTTGGTCACAAAACAAAATGAACATTTACCATAAAGAGGAATGTGAGGATGGCGTGGACCCTGGTGGTAAGGAAAAGGAAGTTAAGAGTAGACACTATGAGCAGGATTTAATTGGGGCTCGCTTACAGGTTCAAACTTCTGTTCGTTATTATCATGGCAGGAAACATGGCAGTGCCCAGTGAGTGTTTTACATCTTGTTCTGAAGACAAACAGGAGAAGACTGGCTTCCAGGCAGCTAGGAGGAGGGCCTCAAAGCCCACACCACAGTGACACACATCCTCCAATAAGGCCACACCTCCTAATTGTGCCACTCCCTGTTCCAAGCACATGCAAACCATCACAACATGCTGGCTGCTCTTTCAGATAATCCAGACTGGGTCACCAGTACCCACAGCCACTTGTAACTTCAGTTCAGAGAGTCTGAGGTCTTTTTTTGCCTCCATGAACACCTATAGAATAGAGCATGTACATAAACTCACACAGATAAGTGTGCACGTGCACACGCACCTATAGAATAGAGCATGTACATAAACTCACACAGGTAAGTGTGCACATGCACACGCACCTATAGAATAGAGCATGTACATAAACTCACACAGATAAGTGTGCACGTGCACACACACCTATAGAATAGAGCATATACATAAACTCACACAGATAAGTGTGCACGTGCACACACACATAATTTTAATTAAAAGGAAATTACTATGCTGCTATGAGGACCTGAGGAGGCTCCAGTGGATGAAATGCTTGCTGTCCAAGTGTAAAGGCTGATGTTCTGGATCCCCAACACCCACATAAAGCACAGACATAGTAAGCCCCTGGGTAGGCAGAGACAGAGGATCAATGGGCCTATCTGGGTAGTTAGACTGGCAGTTGATACCAGGGAGTTGGCTCTCACTATGACACATTTAATGGTGTAAATTTGGGGAGGAATGTGGAAGACTTTGGGACTTTGGAATAGAACAGCAGTTGAGCACTGTAAGCAGAATTTAATGGGCTATCTGGCTAGGAGCGTGGAAGGCAGAAGGAATGGGTTCTGAGAACTGAGAGCTTTCTGGACTTTGGAGGCCCAACTCAAGAGGTGTCATGGGTGGAAAATATTATCATCTAGGCTGAAGACCATCCTTGCAATGTTTTGACAAAGAATGTGGCTACTTTCTACTCTATCCTAAGAATCTGTCTAAGTCTGAATTGACCAAAACACGTCAAATAAACAAATTTAACACTATATAACAGCCAAATAATTAAAAAAATATGCTTAACCTCTCTTCTTGGACAAGTAATATGGATGTAATTGAAGATTTCTCTGCAGATAAGTAAAGACAAAAACAACAGCATCTACTGTATAAACACACACATGTTTTGGTATTTTGCCTACATATATCTGTGAACCACATACATGAGTTACAGACAGTTGTAAGTGGTCATGTGGGTGCTGGGAATTGAACCTGGGTCCTCTAGAAGAGCAGTGAGTGCGTTCAGGCACTGAGCCATCTTTCCAGTTACTTGACCAGTTACATTCATTTGGTAAATTAGCAGATCTTTCTCTTTCCATTAAATATTTGTCATTTTGCTATTGATTTATAAAAGTTCTTTATAAACAGTGGCTGATGATCTGTTTGATGGACCTTTTGCCTTTTATGACTTTACTTTGATATCATAATTCCCGAACTGTTACTAAGGATTCCATTGTAACAGTGGCTGAGCAACATTGCAGCAGATCTGCTAATGATGACCTTTTAATGTCTCTTTATCCAGAGAGTACAAGTACCTACATTACATGCCCAACTAGAGAACATGAGGACATTCTAGACCACAGACTCCAAACTGTTAAGTAAGAAATGAAAACAGAAGAGAACAGAAAAGAAGGTATGAATGTTCTAGAGCCATGTTAAGACTTTATCTAAAGATAAGAAAAGGAAGAGGTGTATTAAATGCTTAAGGACAAAACATTGTCGAACTCAGAGAATATCTGCATTTATATATTCGGAAGGATACTGCAGTGTTCAGAACAAAACCTGCAGTGTAGATGGTTGAAGTAGAATGGGAGAAAAATTAGTTGGAGATTAATGATCGCAGAAGCCCAACTCGTAGTAAAGATTCCTCACGCTCCTTCCATTCCACCCCTGAATTGTGGCTGCACTTCAAGAGAAGCACCTTTGAACATCTGAGACTTCTTTCACACAAAACTTGGCCTCTGTCATTCATCCCTAAGACACTTATTCCTGATTACTAAAGAATAGAAAGATAGTTTGTTAGAACTCATTAAGTCAGACAATTATCCTAACCCACACATGGCAAAATATACATATGTACAGCTTCTTTATATAAAAAATAGTTAATAATGTGTACAAGACACATAGTTTATGTCAGATACATTACTGTACTCAATTCACTGTAGTTATTACTACAATAGTTCTAGAAGATGCCTTTTATGGGTTTCTACTTAGTGTTCAATATTCCTTTTCACCTTGTATATGTATATGTGCACATGTGTGTGTGGTTTCATGTGCACATATATGTGCATGTGAAAGCCAAAGGTTAACGTTGGGTGTCTTCTATAATCACATATGTTAACCTTGAGACATTATCTCTCCTTGAACCTGAAGTCTATTGATTTGGCTAGGCTGGCTGGCCAGTGAATTCCAGGGATCAAGTTGTCCTGGTACCTACTTTCCCCAGCATGGATATTTCAAAGCAACATACCAAAACTTACTTTTTTTTTCTACTTACAATGAGGCAGTTAACAAAAATATAACTCTCTAGTTTCTTCTTAAGCCATTTTGACTATGGCTTTCAGTTAGAAAGTATAAACAATCCTCACATTTTCAAATTTTAATCTGCAACATTGCAAGAAATATTAATGTTGCAAATTGATTCTTAAAATAACATGACTAATATCATGAATTTTTAATTATTCAAACACTTTAAAAATTATGTTGGTTTAGTTTAATTTTGTTTTTTATTGGATATTTTATTTATTTACATTTCAAATATTAGCCCCTTCCCGGATTCCCCTCTGGAAACCCCCTGCCTGATCCTCTCTCTCCCTGCTTCTATGAGGGAGCTCCACCACCCACCCACTCCCACCTCCCCACCCTGGCATTTCCCTACACTGGGATATCCAGCATTCCCACAACCAATGGCCTCTCCTCCCATTGATTTTGGACAAGGCCAGTCTGCTAAATATGAGGCTGGAGTAATGGGTCCCTGCCTATGTACTTTTTAGCTGGTGGTTTAGTCCCTGGGAGCTCTGGGCGGGGTATGGTTGGTTGATACTGTTGTTCTTCCTATGGGTTGCAAACACCCTTATCTCCTTTGGTCCTTTCTCTAACTGCTCCATTGGGGACCCCGTGCTCAGTCCAATGGTTGACTGCCAGCATCCTCTGTATTTGTCAGGCTCCAGCAGAACTTCTCAGGAGACAGCTATATCAGGCTTCTGTCAGCAAGCACTTCTGGCATCCTCAATTAATGCCTGGGTTTGCTGTCTGTATATGGGATGGATCCCAAAGTGGGGCAGTCTCTGGTTGGCCTTTCCTTCAGTTTCTGCTTCATACTTTGTCTCCCTTAAGACAAAGGGAGACATTACCTCCCTTGAGTATTTTGTTCCCCCTTCAAAGAAGGACTGAAGCATCTGCACTTTGGTTATCCTTCTTCTTGAGCTTCATGTGGTTTGTGAATTGTATCTTGGATATCCTGAGCTTTTCAATTATCAGTGAGTGCATACCATGTGTGGTTTTTTTTTTTTTTTTGTGATTCAGTTACCTCATTCAAGATGATATTTTCTTTTTTGAGATTTCATTTATTTTGAGGGGGAGGAGATTGACTCAGATTCTCTCTTGGATGCTCAGCCTGGTCTCAAGCTCTTGTCAGAAGCCATCCTTTCTTTCGAGTTCCTCAAATACGTTGGGTAACAATCATACAATATTTTATATCTAGCAAAACCTGTGTCTGTGTGCACATACATGGTGCCAAAATCAAACACTCTACCTCTGACCTATATTTAGGCAGAAAATAAAATGATTTCCAGGCCAATCTGTTGACAATTGACATTTCTCTAGCTTTGCTTGGGATACTTAAAGGTAGTTGTGTGCATATCATGCGTGTTCTTCTGTGATTGGGTTACCTCAAGATATTTTCTAGTTCCATCCATTTGCCTATGAATTTCATAAAGTCATTGGGTGTTGAATTTTGTCAAATGCTTTCTCAGCATCTAATGAAATGATCGTGCATTTTGGTTGTTTTTTTTTTTTTTTTGAGTTTGTTTATGTGGTAGATTACATTGACGGATTTCCATATATTGAGCCATTTTTGCATCCCTGGTATCCTTTTGGTATGTTCTTGCATTTGGTTTTCGAGAATTTTACTGAGTGTTTTTACATCAGTATTGATAAGATAGATTGGTCTGAAGCTCTTTTTTTTGAAGGGTCTTTCTGTGGTTTTGGTATCAGGGTAATTGTGCCTTCATAGAATGAATTGGGTAGTGTCCTTTCGGTCTGTATTTTGTGGAATAGTTTGAAGAGTATTGGTATTAAGTCTTCTTTGAAGGTCTGATAGAATTCTGCATTAAAACCATCTGGTATGGGCTTTTTTTGACTGGGAGACTTTTAATGAGGGTTCCTATTTCTTTAGGTGTTGTGGGACTGTTTAAATGGTTTATCTGATTCTGATTTACTTTGTTACCTGGTATCTGTCGAGAAAATAGTCCATTTCATCCAGATTTTCCAATTTTGTTGAGTATAGGCTTTTGTAATAGTACCTGGTAATTTTTTTAATTTCTTCAGTTCCTGTTGTTTTACTTCCCTTTTCATTTCTGATTATGTTAATTTAGATACTGTCTATGTGCTCTCTGGTTAGTCTGGCTAAGGGTTTATCTATCTTGTTGGTTTTCTCAATCAGCTCCTGGTTCTGTGGATTCTTTGTATAATTCTTTTTGTTTCTACTTAATTTCAGCACTGAGTTTGATTGTTTCCTGCTATCTATTCCTCTTGAGTGTATTTGCATCATTTTGTTCTACAGTTTTCAGGTGTGCTGTCCAGCTACTAGTGTATGCTCTCTCCAGTTTCTTTTTGGAGGCACTCAGAGCTATGAGTTTTCCTCTTAACACTGCTTTTATTGTGTCCCTTAAGTTTGGATATGTTGTGCCTTCATTTTCATTAAATTCTAAAAAGTCTGTAATTTCTTTATATTTTCTTTGACCACATTATCATGGAGTAAAGCATTGTTCAGTTTCCATGTATGTGTGGACTTTCTTTTGTTTTTGTTGTTATTGAAGACAAGCCTTAACTACATGGTGATCTGGTAGGATGCATGGGATTATTTCAATTTCTTGTATCTGTTGAGGCCTGTTTTATGACCAATTATATGGGAAATTTTAGGAAAAATACCTTGTGGTGCTGAGATTAAGGTACATTCTTTCGTTTTAGGATGAAATGTTCTATAGATATCTGTTCAATGCCTTTGGTTCGTAACTTCTGTCAGTTTCTCTATGTCTCTGTCTACTTTCTGTTTCCATGATCTGTCCATTGATGAGAGTGGGGTGTTGAAGTCTCCCACTATTATTGTGTGAAGTGCAATGTGTGCTTTGAGCTTTAGTAAAGTTTCTTTTATAGATGTGGCTGCTCTTGCATTTGGAGCATAGATGTTCAGAATTGACAGTTCATCTTGGTAGATTTTTCCTTTGATGAGTATGAAGTGTTCTTCCTTATCTTTTTTGATAACTTTTCTTTGAAAGTCAATTTTATTCAATATTGGAATGGCTACTCTAGCTTGTTTCTTTGCACCCTTTGCTTGGAAATTTTTTTTCTGCCTTTTACACTGAGGTCCTGTCTGTCTTTGTCACTGAGGTTTGTTTTCTGCATGTAGCAAAAGGCTGTGTCCTGTTTATATATCCAGTCTGTTAGTCTGTCTTTTATTGGGGAATTGAGTCCATTGATGTTAAGAGATATTAAGGAATAGTGATTGTTGTTTCCTGTTATTTTTGTTGTTAGAGGTGGAAATATGTTTGTGTGACTCTCTTCTTTTGGGCTTGTTGAAAGATTACTTTCTTGCATTTTCTAGAGTGTAGTTTCCCTCTTCGTGGTGGAGTTTTCTATCTATTATCTTTATAGGGCTGGATGTGTGTAAAGATCTTGTGTAAATTTAGTTTTGTCATGAATATCTTGGTTTCGCCATCTATGTTGAGAATTTTGCTGGATATAGTAGCCGAGGCTGGCATTTAAAGTCTCCTAGGGTCTGTATGACATCTGCCCAGGATCTTCTGGCTCTTAGAGTCTCTGTTGAGAAGTTTGCTGTAATTCTGATAGGTCTGCCTTTATATGCTACCTAACCTTTTCCCCTTATTTCTCATAATATTCTTTCTTTGTTATGGCCTTTTGGTGTTTTGACTATTATGTGATGGGAGGAATTTCTTTTCTGTTCCATTCTATTTGGAGTTCTGTGGGCTTCTTGTATGTTCATGGGCATCTCTTTCTTTAGGTTAAGGAAATTTTCTTCTTTAATTTTGTTGAAGATATTTACTGGCCCTCTGATGTGGGAATCTTTACTCTCTTCTATGCGTATTATCCTTAGCTTTGTGTCCTGAATTTTCTGGATGATTTGGGCTAGGAGCTTTTTCAATTTTGCATGTTCTTTGACTATTGTGTCAATGTTTTCTATGGTATCCTCTGCCCCTGAGATTCTCTCTTCTATCTCTTGTATTCTGTTGGTGGTGCTTGTGTCTATGACTCCTGATCTCTTTCCTATGTTTTCTATCTCCAGATTGTCTCCCTTTGTGATTTCTTCATTGTTTCTATTTTTATTTTTAGATCCTGGATGATTTTGTTCAATTCCTTCACCCATTTGGTTGTGTTTTCTTATAATTCTTTAAGGGATTTTTGTGTTTCCTCTTTAAGGGCTTCTACTTCTTTACCTGTGTTATCTGAACTTCTTTAAGGGAGTTATTTATGTCCTTCTTAAAGTCCTCTACCATCATTGTGAGATGTGATTTTAAATCCAAATCTTGATTTTTCCAGTGTGTTGGGATATCCAGTATTTGCTGTGGTGGTACAACCGGGTTCTATTTGATGCCAAATAGTCCTGATTTCTGTTGCTTAGGTTCTTGTGCTTGCCTCTCACCATCTAGTTATCTCTTGTGTTAGTTGGTCTTGCTGTCTTTGACTGGAGCCTGTCCCATCTGTGAGCCTGCGTTCTTAGGTGTGTCAATCCTCCTGGGAGACCAGCTCTCTATAGGCAGGATTTGGTTCCAGAGAGCTGTGCCACAGGATTAACACAGAGGTGCAGATGGAGACCGGAAGGATCCTGTCCCACTCCACTGAAGGATTTCTCCATTGTTCCTGAGCTCAGTGGTCTCCCGATACGTCCCTCTTTGGCCAGTTATTGGAGCAAAAGTGTTCATCTTACCTGTGAATTTAGGAGGCTAGTACTCCTGGGAGACTAGCTCTCTCCAGGCAGTGTTTACATACAGGTGTGCCACAGGGTTAGCTCCAGAGGGGCAGATGAAGACAGAAGGCTTAATTTTGTTTTAGATGATAATTTTAAGCATAAATGATCCAAACCTCTCTGCTAAGGCACTACCAAAAATCAGCAATCAAATTTTAAAAAAAAAGAAAAACAAGTATTATCCAAGGAACTATGTGGCTGAATAATAAAACCAATTGGAGTTAAAACAATTCAGTTAAAGGGACTTTGAATTATGTTTTTTAACAATTACTAGTTATCCAAAACACTTCCAAAATATACACTGATGGCAGTCAAAGGTATTTATGTATTCAAGTGACAGTTGACCCGTTCCTTTATTTAACATGCTTTATTGAGCTTGTGCTGTGGATCTGAAATAAGATATAAGTGGTGAGCAAGAAAGATGCCAAGGAAGATGGTGATGTTGAAATCACAGGTCACGTCCACTGAATGCTCCCAGAATGAAAGGTTATGGGTGTGGACTCCCTCACAGTAACTGTCTGAGGCACAGCTCCCTGCTGTGCCCCTTAAGGTGAGGACACAGAGAATTGACAAATTAGCAGATAATGCAGCCAGAATATCAGCACTGCACATCTGATTCTGACACCAGCTTGCCAACTAGAACACTGTCACAGATCCTCATTTTCCCCAGGGAGCATGCACTGTAGTAATTCGGTTACTTTGTAAGTGCTTGCTGTCTGCTCTGTGTCAGGCACAGTCCTAGCGCTGAGCTGTAGGGATGGAGATTGACAGTCCTCTCTGCCATGGCTCATGATCTCCAGGGCCTCTACTCAGGATATTTTGAAGAGAGCAAGTATAAACATTGTACATGTAAAGCAGTGAGAATCACAAGAACTGTTAACTTGTTGACCAGAATACATGTGTCAATAAATGTTGGACAGTCAAAAAGGGCAGTGTTACTTGTATACCTGAAGGGGAAGTCTTTTTAGTCTGTGGTTCCAAATTTATATCACAGTTTTTAAAACTTTTCAGCCTAATCAAAAAAATTTTAAGAGATGTTTGGCTGATTTCAGTTGCTGAAAGGAACATTTTAATAAAATTAGAACAAAATACAAAGCCATTAAACCCTTGAATTGTCTGAAATTAGATTCTATCCAACTTTCAAAATTAATATTGCAATGAAAAATATTGTCACAAAGCACATGTTTCTCTTAGTGGATAAATCAAGTAGATTACGAAACATATTTTAACTGCTGTACTGTAGCCTAGGAGTCAGGAGCAAATTATTAAGTTCTCTGCTGTTTTGTCAAATTAAAATATTAATTAAAATGTGACCATTTGATTGTTGGGGAGGCGGCAATGGGGGAGGATGGGAGGAACACCCATAAAAAGGGAGAGGAGGGGATTAGGGGATGTTTGCCCGAAACCGGAAAGGGAATAACTTCAAAATGTATATAAGAAATACTCAAGTTAATAAAAAAAAAAAACCATTTAAAATCTTGTCACATAATCCATCTCCTTGTTAAAAATCTTTTTGTCAGCTTAGAAATCCTAATTTGAACTGCAACCATTTGTGTATAATGGACTGAAACCTCAGTTTAATAGAATCTAGATATTTTACCAGTATTTCAGTTAAATTAACATTAAATGTATTTGGACTGACCCTGGGCTCCAACCGCATAGGTAGCAATGAATAGCCTAGTAAGAGCACCAGTGGAAGGGGAAGCCCTTGGTCCTGCCAAGACTGAACGCCCAGTGAACGTGATTGTTGTGGGGAGGGTGGTAATGGGGGGAGGATGGGGAGGGGAACACCCATATAGAGGGGGAGGGGAGGGTTAGGGGATGTTTGCCCGAAACCGAAGGGAATAACAATCAAAATGTAAATAAAAATACTCAAGTTAATAAAAATTCAAAAAAAATATATTAACAATTCAGTTAAAAGCCCATACTTGAACAGTCACCATTTCACATTTAGAAAAAAATTATTAATATTTCTGTAACACACTTTTTTAGCTCATTTCTATTTCTTTTTCCAATTTTTCCAGTGTTGTAAGTCATCTTACCCCCCCTCCCCATTTGAATGAGATGTCAGGCCTTTGCCTGGCCTCAATGAGTTTATGCAATGCCACAGCTGCTGTACTGTCAAAGGGACCAATGCACAACTTAATAGAAAAATACCAATTCTTAAAAGTCCCTCCATAAGACCTTTATAAAGTATGTTTTGGTTGTTAGATGTCACATAAGTACTGGTGAAGTCTGTCATTTTGGCTAGTATTAATCTAAGGAAATTATAAGGAGAAAATGGTAGAGAAGTTTGTCAGCAGCATCGGGAGTATCTAGTAAACTTAAATTTTAGTTTACAGGCCACAGAGTGGATAGAGGTTTTGGCAGTAGGAAGAAGAAATATATATATATATATATATATATATATATATATATATATATATATATATATAACATAATCCATCTATATATATGGATTATCTCTGCAGTATAGGCTGAGTAATTAAAGACCAGAGACTAGGTAGCATTTCCAGAAGGATCTTCTTAAAATAGTCACCTGACAATTTGAAAAGAGACAAAATCTCTTCATTGGAGGATATATTTCTTGATAAAAGAAAAAGTGAAATATTATATTAAATTTCCTTTTGTGATTATAATATGCATTTAACAACATAAAAGCATATACTATAATTTCACAAAACTATTTACGTATGAAAGTCTGTTCACTGCAAAACTATTGAGTGCTCCAAGAGTAGGAGTAGAAGCTTGTTCTTACCAGGGACTCAGTAGTGATAGGAGTAAAGGGGAAGGGGAAGACATCACTCAGCTCCCTTACCTTTTATCCAGTAGCCCAGTCATCGTCAGTTTTATTCTCTGCATAGATGTTGTGCCTGAATGTATGTGGTCACAGCATGTGTGAAATTCCTTTGAAGGCCAGGAAACTGGAGTTAACAAATGGTTGTGAATTATCCATGGGTGTCGAGGTTTGAACCCTGGTCCTCTAGGAAATCAACCTGTGTTCTTAACCACTGAGCTATCGCTCCAGATCTATGTTCCCTTTATTTTTGACAGCTTTCTAGTCAAATTACATGGTGCCTTCAATATTTGTTTTCTAATTTTCCTTCCCTCACTAGATCATAAATACCCAAAAAAATAATAGTAAACTATTTACTTCATCTATATCTGATTGATACTAGATTATGGAAGAATGTTTATTAAATCGGACATACTGAGAAAACTAGAAGGCCATGGCCATGGTTACAGCAAAGCAGCCATAGCATACACTGAAGGGGAATAAAGTACACTGGAGTGGAAATACTGAAGACTTTAAAGACAAAACACTTAAACATAACTGTAACTAGTTCTATGGTGTTAAAACAGCTCTCAGACTCTGGTAGGCTAATTCTGCTTCCAAGTTCCAGCTCCAAATATTGAAGCTCCCCACTTTTTGCAACATTTTTAGTTAATCAGAAATTGACTAGATGTTATTTCTTGTACATTGGTAATATTCTAATGACGGACCACATTTAAACACAAGAGTTTTAAGTATTTCTTATTGTTTGTACTTATGTAATATTCCTGAACTTCAGAACTTCCTCTGTGTGTGTGCGTGTGTGTGTGTGTGTGTGTGTGTGTGTGTGCTGTCTGTCTCTGTCTGTCTGTCTGTCTGTCTGTCTCTCTCTCTCTCTCTCTCTCTCTCTCTCTCTCTCTCTCTCTCTCGCTCACTCTCTCCCCAGCTTATCAAGCATGTTGAAATCTTTGACAACACAGCAGCCTGTGTGCTTATGTAATATTAGGGCTGTAAATTTTAAATCGTCAGATATGAAGACTCCAGTTGTCAGAAGATCATAAAAGGCTTTACTGTTAAGGCCTGTTAAAAATCACCTTCTGTGAGATCTCAGCTTTGGGATTTTTCTGACATTTCAAGGCTTAAATTTGAAAGTGTAGAATCTCTATAAATACAGCATTACCACAAGCCCAAAAAAGTCAAGAAATGCAAAAGGTTAGATTTTTACTAACTCCTCTCCCACATTATGCTCTAAATTGAGTTATGCATGTTAGAGTTAAATATGTAATCAGGGATACTTGATGTGAAATATAGTTAAATTATGACATATTAAGTTTCTCTCTGAATTTTGGAGAATAAAACTATGTATGTAAATCATTCAATAGCACATTTTTTGCATGTGCCCTTAAGGCTTTTTTATGTTTTCCTCACATGGTCCCTCATTTACAACTTTATCTTGCTGTGGACGAACCATATGGGAAATCCACTATTTTAAACTTTAGCTATTTTTGTGGTGTTACTGCATAAGAAAACGCCTTGAGAGTAGAAAATCATACATTTCTTAGCCATATTATATAAATAAAAATTATTTTTTTCTGATAGCCATTTATTGATTCAGTTCAAGGTAAATAAGTTTAATCCCTAAATATCTCTGAAAAGCTTTGACTTCGGTGGCCAAGTAAAATGGAAGATGGTAAAGAAGAAGCACCATAAGACCTGGCCATTCTGGATGTGTTGAAGACTTAAAGTATGTGTAATTTACATGAGACATATAAATGAAAGGATAGACTTCACTGGGATTTTTTTTCTTGCTTTAAAAATAGGGTATTTCTTTCCTGCAGCAGCAACTCACATCTCATACATATGTGCATATTTAGTTTTCTATGTAGCTTTCAGTCCCAAGAACACTAATTATAATTTTAAATTATCAATAAGATACAGACTTGTACAGTAGATGTTGAATTTCTTAACTCTTGTAAGATTCCCTGTCTAAAGAAAGCATCTATTTTATGTCTTTATTTTCATTTTTTAAAATTCTTATGAACTTTATAATCACTCATATTTCACCCTTTTTAAAGTTGAAAATGCACCTTGAATTTGTGTGCTAAAATGTATATTACTAAAAAAAATTGCTGGAAAGTTTTTAAACATATCAGAACAGATGGGAAGTTAGCACAGGGGCTTCGGTTTAGACGGGACCACCTGAAAACAAGTTTCCTTGCAGGGTGTTTTGGTCATACTTACTATCAAACTTCAAGCAGTTTGTTAGTTTGCCCAGAACTAGTGTTCCAAACAGCAACAACAACAACAACAAAAAGCCTAGAGCTATTTGGAGTTCACTGTTTGTTTGTGCATTTGTCATGGTGATCCTTGAAAGGCTTCTGCCTGTTGTGGCTCTGTTCTTACAACAACAACAACAAATTACCCAACAGTAGTTCTTCTCATGCTGATCTTTTCAAAATTTCTACCCTAATTTTTATCTGTTTTTTTGATAAGGAAAGGCTGAATTCTATAGTTTTGTCATCTTGGGAATTTGACCCTTATAAAGATGTTAACATTTTTCTGTACAAGAACAAATATCATCTGGTGTTTGGTGCCACATTAAAGCCATCCTCTATCAACGAGTTGCTCAGAAAATATGCCAGGGTGACTTCTGAGACTGCTTCTCTTGGCCCCAGATGTGCTGCTTTGTTCAGACATATCTGGGTCCTCTAAGCATTTGCAGCGTGAACCAATATAGTTTGCACTCCTCCCCAACTGTGGCTCCATTAATACTGCCTGATACCCAGAGATATAGGCCTTCCTTCCTACAGGAGTGGGGCAAGCAAGAGCCAAAGACATAGAACTCAGAGCCCCAGCTCAGGGACCAGGACCCAATGGTCTCTGGCTAAATTCCACTTTGGACAGCTCTTTGTTTTCCTTTTATGTGTAAGGTTTATTGCTTATCTCTGAACAGAAGGCTCGATTGGTGGGGGCTTGAGCAGGGTTAGCCATTTACCCTTTACTAAATTAAAAATAAAACTGAATGTGGTTAACTGTTTGTTTTCCAGAAAGATACAGATTTTTTTTTTTTTTTGCCTGACTAGTTTTGTGCCTTATCTTATGGCCTTACTTTAGCCCCCTGGCCACAAAGTGGGATTGCTTTGGAATTGTATTTTAGTTGGGGACTCAGTCCTGCTCATGGCCGCAGAACATGGCACTTTGCCCATCCACATCTGTGAGTGAAAATAATCAAATTATGCCTTCTCAGCATTTCTTGCATCAGCTGCCTACAATGCTCAGAGAGGCTTAAAATCAGCCCTTAATAGGAGACAAAATAGGAGCTGTAAGGGGTTCCCATATGTCTATTGATAAATGAGTCAAAAATATCTAAATACTAAATACTTCTATCTGCAAATAGTTTTCAAATAAACTTTTGTGCATTAATGAGTTTTTCAACTTTAATATTTTTTCAGCTATCAGGTTTAGCTTTCAACTCTTAGGAATATCCCTAATATATATCTTCATAATGATAGATAAATTTCATTGTTCCTATTAATAGCCAATGATTTCAGATCATCATAGTTAGTAAAGCACACTTCTCACCATCCCTGCTAGGTATCCATGAGATTTGGGGCTTACTGCACCTGCTGGCATTACAAAAGGAGAACACGGTGTCCAGCAACACTAGGACATGGTGTGGAAAACTGAGAACTCTTACTCTGTTTATTTCTTTCATCCAACAAATAAGGCGATCGAGCCACTATAATGTGTGAGAGCTCAGTGAGACACTGATAAACCACCTGTTCTAGGAGCTAAAAGTAAAGCCTTGAAAACTAATGCTCATCTCTAGTAACTTTGCTGAGAAATCTGTTTTAAAAAATCATGTGAAATTAACCACAAATGTGAACTGGGAACTAGAGTCAGAAAAGGTCTTACCTTTTTTTTCCTTCTTTCTTTTATTGGGTTTTTTTATTTACATTTCAAATGTTATTCCCTTTCCCAGTTTCCCAGGCATAAGCCCCCTATCCCATCCCTCTCCCCTTCTTCTATAAGGGTGTTCCCCTACCCACTCGCCCCCTTCCCTCCCTCCCAACCGTCCCCTACAGTGGGGGATCCAGCAGCACGTTCTAGTCTCCTTCTCGGTCTGGTCTCCTTCTCGGCCTGGTCTCCTTCTCGGCCTGGTCTCCTTCTCGGTCTGGTCTCCTTCTCGGCCTGGTCTCCTTCTCGGCCTGGTCTCCTTCTCGGTCTGGTCTCCTTCTCGGTCTGGTCTCCTTCTCGCTCTGGTCTCCTTCTCGCTCTGGTCTCCTTCTTTGTTGTTCCTTCTCCTTTCTGGGGAATCCTTCCTGTGGTCTGCTCACTCACCTAAGTGGGCAAAACATGCAATCCATAGCTCCTTGTTCAAAAATGAAGGCATCATAACCCTAGATTAAGATTTTCTGCAACCCAGACCAAGCACTGTTAAAACAGATTTTTGTCATTCAGTGGGCCTAACAAGAAAGCTTGGGAAAATGAAGCATGAACAATGTGGTGCCAGTTTGATTTAAAATCCCTACTACATGTTTGTAAACAAAGCTTATAAAACTTAGTAGTCCACTAATTAAATAACAAAGATTTTATGAATACATGAAAAGCTGGAATTTTAAATGCCTGCAGGGAACAGGTGCTGCAGTGACGTCACTGTGAGTCAGATAGCTTTTTCCCCCTTGAGTTTGTATTTGGTCATAATAGAAAGAAATTGATTCCAAATGTGTTTTTTTGACCCCCCCTTTCTCCATTCATGTTAGTGCCTAACCTTAAATGATGTTTCTACAATCTTGGTTGTATTTACAGTAATTATATGCATAATGTAGCATATTATTGTCCAGACTTCCTGTTTAATCAGTACCGCGCTTCTTACAAGTGCAGCTGAAAAGGGCAAACAAAATTAAAGCTTTATACACCAAAACAAGTTTGATTTGCTAAGCTCCCAGCATTCCAAAGTACACAAATTTGTTCCACTAAGTTTTCCGATGGCTTGCAGATGGGCAATGATTAATCAGAGAGCTAACTGTGAAGTAGTTTGCAATTAAACTGGAAAGCTCTGAAGCATGCTAATTGAATCAGAAAATTAGAGACACTGAACAGTAATTGGCTATTTCTCATGCAGCAGGTGCCAGGCCACTCATCTGTGGAACAAGGTATTTAAAGCACATTAGCACTAGTAAAAATACTTCTTGATATGGAACAGTTAGATTTTCTGCTCATTTTCACCATGGATATCAAAACATACAGCTGTGCTCTCTGGTTCTTGCAATTCCAGTTGAAGAGTCTGAGTTAGGTAAACATATGGAGGAGAAGCGGTGAGCAACCTTCAAGCACACAGGAAATATTTTAGAAGCAAAACCGAAAATAAGGGGCTGGAATTTGGTTTTTCAACTTTTGCTTTCCAAAAGTGCATTTTTAGAAGTTGAGTTTTCTGCTTAGTGTAGTTTAAAAAAGCATCCACATAAATCTAGTACTGCTGTGAGCTTCGTAGATACATAAAGCCAATTCATATCACGTCTCAGCATGAGTTTATATCTTCTAATTAGTACCACCATTTTATAGAGTGAGCGCATGCTATGAAAGTTTGTTTGCCATGCCAACAGGGACCGGGACGTGTAGTGTTCCTTCAGTGGAACAATCCTGCCGCGGAATCATGAACAACTGTAACCTAACCAGTGGGTAATCAAGCAAGAATGGGATTTAATAAGTTCAATTGTTGAGGTTTAAAAAAAATCATTTGTGTCTTATCAAGTGTGGGGCATATGACTTCTGCCTCTGAATGCTTTCCTTGGGACTCAGTATTGTTATTAGAAAGTGAAAAGTACAAATGAACATAAAAGCATGCTACATTATACTGTGTTGGGAAGCAGAATATTGTAATATCCACATGCTAATCATATTACTTAGCAGATGACTGTAGAAAATAGTAAGTTTGAACCAAGAGACATAAATTATGAATTATAAATTGTAAACAGCGCATAAGGGATATGTTATAACAGTGCTCATTTAAATTAAGGCAGGGAGTTTTCTCTGCACAAATAATGTTCCTTCATTAAGTTTTCAAGTTTCCTTTATAATGTTTTATTAAGAACATTTTGCAGCAGAAAGCTAAAAGTGGTTTTAAGTTGAGCAGGCAGGTTTTTTTCCTTAGGACAACACATTACAAACATAATATTGCAGGTCTCCAAGCTATGCCTTTCTGTAAGCTAAAGCAAAAGCAGCTCGTTGGTACACCTCCTTCCCCACCCCCGACACACCATGTGCATTCTGCATTCCTTAGTTTTAAAGGAGTTCTGAAGCATTTACGTGATCAATGTCTTATGCTTGAGGGATAAAGTTTGCTCTTCCATGGACAAGTGAGACCATATTGATCATTCTATTCTATTTGCTATTTCTAAATTCAATATACCTCTCAAGTCGATAAGCAAGATCGAGACCATATTCTTTTTTGTGTGTGCCTGGTTGTAGCTTGTTCTCCAGATCCAAGATACATTTTTGATTAATCGCAAATGCTTGGAGGTCATGGAGAGCAAATGTGTTTGTGGAGTGTCAGCTGATGCTGTCAGATAAATGTCTTAAGCTTAGCCAGGGTTCATGCCCCAGCTTTAGGCTGTACCAAGTGTCTCTCCTTGTTGAGGGAGATAACAGCTACACTGGAGGCAACTGAACTGTTGGTTAGCTTCAAGGGTTGACCTTGCCATATGGGGCTGCAATCAGGTCAAAGAGTGTGAATGTTTTAATTGAAACTTTATAAAGTTAGACTTCATTTGAGTCAGATGGTCTTGGTATCCACTGACATTCTAGGCTTGGACTACTCTGATTATAATGGTGTCTCTTGTTTCCAATTAGACTCCTTAAGATAAATAATTTCTCCAATATTGTTCTTGGTGTATTCTGAGAGCATTTTGGCACCATCAGTTTGTTTTAAAAAAAATCCCAAAACATGAAAAGCTTTTGGTTTTTGTTTTTACAATAAAAGGAACACACATCTCCTTGGGAATATGTGACAGAAATTATTCTTGCTTTGCAGTGTTTTTAGTTCCACTAAATAAAAATAAGGTCTTGGGCAAAGAGAGGTCACTTGTGTTAACAACCCCTGTCCATGTACACTCTTATCTTCAGAGGACTCAGTTAATCACATTCACCCCACTTACAGTCATTTGTCTTCTTTTACTAGACAAAGTCTATAAATAGGAAATAATGACAAACCTAAAAACTAACACCTGGAGGATTCTCCAGGCTGAGGTTTTGTAGGTTCTTCAGAAGGAAATTGCATTGGTCGCATGTGCATGCATAAAGGGACCCGTGATAGACCATTGGTGGATTTGAAAGTCCTTGTCTCTGGCTTATTCCAGCTGCTTCTTTTCCGCATGGAAGCTGGTCTACTTTTCTTTTCTCTCAAGAAGTTCACTCTGCCATGGGTAGATCATCAGTGCTAATGAGACACAATAATACTGTTTAAAAAAAGAAACAGAAATAACACATCTGTCATGAACTCCCACCAGATCTCTTGGAAATGAGACATTTTAAATATTTTATGCTGAACACAAAATATCTTGAGGAAATAGTTTTATATTCTGTATCCCAAAACAAAACCATCAGTGTCAGTGAGGAGCACTGCTAAAACATTTCACTTTAAATTACTTCATTTAAAATTGCCTCACACTTAAAATGCATATTCTATTGGAGATATATATTTTCCCAATTATAAACTAGGAAGACATTAAAAAGCTATAAGAAAATAGATATTCTACTATGTGCAAAGGCTTTTATGATACTCTACCACAATAGTATTTACTTCATTGGCTAAAGACAACCCATGTCTTGAGTGTGTTAGTATTAATGAACAAAATGGTTTGGCTTGTTTGATATAAGAAATTAAACACTGCTGGTGATAAAGGAGAATGCTCTCCTTACCACATCTGAGGGGAAAAGACTCGGAGGTGAGGTCAGCAGAAGTTGATCGACCTCAACCTGCTGCTCCTCTATCTAGATCTCCTCTACCTCAGCCTGCTCCTGGGTGGCGACCTCCTCTACACCCTCCGGTCCTTCCCAATCATGTAAGAAACCGTACTCTCCCGACATCGCCTCTTCATGTTAGCTTCTGCTTTTAATCTTTTCCAGGGTATTTGGGGGCAAATGGAGGAAACTCCTTTTCTCTAGGTAAAGTGTTCGTGCACATGACCCTCCGTGACCAGCTAACACTCTAAAGATTTAGAAAAAAAAGAAAAGAATAAGTCTATACATCACTGTGGTTTCTTTCCTAAGTTTTGAACATTTTTCATAGTATAAGAGGGTGGGTTTTTTTTTTTTTTTCAGTTTGGGATGTCACCTTTTAAACCCTGGAAACAAGTAATAAATGTCCAAACTGTTTTCTATAAGTCAAGTTCTCCAGCATTTTTAAATGATAAAGTCTGGCCATGTTCCCAGCATCTGGCTGAGATATTAAATCTTGCTTTCCTGTGTTTACTAATTAGATGCTAAGAATGATTTCAGTCACAGAACAAAGTCTCTCTCTTAAGGTCATTAACCTTCTGTTCTTATCTGCCATTTAGAACAAACTGCACCTAGCACACTTAACCAAAATGACTTATTATATTTGGGTTTTATTTTCATTCTTTCCTTCACATATCAAATCTATGATACTGAGCTGTGTATGTGGTTCACTCAATCCCAGCACTCAGGAGGCAGAGGAAAGTGGATATCTGTAAAGTTCTAGATCAACCTGGTCTGCATAGTAAGTTGTAGGCCAGTCACAGCTACATAGTCAAATCTGTCTAGCATCTCCCCTCCCCTGGAACATATAGAACAGATGTGCAGCTTGATCTTCATGTAGGTCTCCCAACCAGTGGAGCACGGGCAGTCTCTGATTCTGTTGCCTGCCATGGATTCCATTTCACTGGGTGGGCTACCTAGTCTGGCTTCAGTGGGAGAAGATGTACCTAATCCTGCAGTAACTTGATGTGCCTGGGTGGAGGGGTACCCAGGAGGAGCCTCCTGCTTCTCAGAGGAGAAGGGGAAGGGAGGTGATGAATGGGGGACCAGGAGGATAATGGGGAGGGGCTGCGATCGGTATATGAAGTGAATTAATTAATTAATTAATTAAATGAAATATAAACATGCTTCCCTTTTGTTTCCTTTTCTTCTATGCCTTTTAGTCAATTGTGAAAACCACTATCAATCCTTATTGACAGTCATTCTTGAGTAAGAGCACAGCAGGGTGGCTGTCTGACCTGTCTTTTATTTTTTTTTTCTTTATTTTAATACATATTTTTATTAATCCATTGAGAATTCCATACATTGTTGTTTGATCTTATTTGGCTCTCTAACTATTCCCAGCTACACCTCTGAACATACTTGTATATCCATCCAACTTTGTTTCTTCTTCTTCTTCTTAACGTCGTCATCGTCTTCCTCCTCTTCCTCTTCCTCTTCCTCCTCCTCTTCTTCTCCCTCTTACTCCTCCTCCTCCTCTTCTTTTCTTTTCTTTTTTCTTTTTTTCTGTTTTGGGCTTGCTTAGCCCAATACTTAGGCCAGTGGTTATAGAGTTTTTGGTGTGTGGCCACCCACTGGAGCATGTACCACTTACTGAGAGACATGCCTTTAAAGAAAACGTCCTCTTCTCCCAGCAGCTATCAGTTACTAAAACCTCCTCATCAAGGGTTGAGACTAACTCCCTTTCTTTTTTTTTTTTTTATTATTATTAACTTGAGTATTTCTTATATACATTTCAATGTTATTCCTTTCCGGTTTCGGGCAAACATCCCCTCCCCCCCCCTTCCTTATGGGTGTTCCCCTCCCACCCCTCCCCCATTGCTGCCCTCTCCCCAACAGTCTAGTTCACTAGGGGTTCAGTCTTAGCAGGACCCAGGGCTTCCCCCTTCCACTGGTGCTCTTACTAGGATATTCATTGCAACCTTCGAGGTCAGAGTCCAGGGTCAGTCCATGTATAGTCTTTGTGTAGTGGCTTAGTCCCTGGAAACTCTGGTTGGTTGGCATTGCTGTACATATGGGGTCTCGAGCTCCTTCAAGCTCTTCCAGTTCTTTCTCTGATTCCTTCAACAGGGGTCCTGTTCTCAGTTCAGTGGTTTCCTGCTGGCATACGCCTCTGTATTTGCTGTATTCTGGCTGTGTCTCTCATGAGCGATCTGCATTCACATTTTGATCATCCGTCTTGAGTTTCATTTGTTCTAGGCATCTAGGGTAATTCAAGCATTTGGGCTAATAGCCACTTATCAATGAGTACATACCATGTATGTCTTTCTGTGATTGGGTTAGCTCACTCAGGATGATAGTTTCCAGTTCCAACCATTTGCCTCTAATTTCACAAAAGTCATTGTTTTTGATAGCTGAGTAATATTCCATTGTGTAGATGTACCACATTTTCTGTATCCATTCCTCTGTTGAAGGGCATCTGGGTTCTTTCCAGCTTCTGGCTATTATAAATAAGGCTGCGATGAACATAGTGGAGCACGTGTCTTTTTTATATGTTGGGGCATCTTTTGGGTATATGCCCAGGAGAGGTATAGCTGGATCCTCAGGCAGTTCAATGTCCAATTTTCTGAGGAACCTCCAGACAGATTTCCAGAATGGTTGTAGCAGTCTGCAACCCCACCAACAATGGAGGAGTGTTCCCCTTTCTCCACATCCTCGCCAGCATTTGCTGTCACCTGAGTTTTTGATCTTAGCCATTCTCACTGGTGTGAGGTGAAATCTCAGGGTTGTTTTGATTTGCATTTCCCTTATGACTAACGATGTTGAACATTTCTTTAGGTGTTTCTCAGCCATTCGGCATTCCTCAGCTGTGAATTCTCTGTTTAGCTCTGAACCCCATTTTTTAATAGGGTTATTTGTCTCCCTGCTTTCTATCTTCTTCAGTTCTTTGTATATTTTGGATATAAGCCCTCTATCTGTTGTAGGATTGGTAAAGATCTTTTCCCAATCTGTTGGTTGCCGCTTTGTCCTAACCACAGTGTCCTTTGCCTTACAGAAGCTTTGCAGTTTTATGAGATCCCATTTGTCGATTCTTGATCTTAGAGCATAAGCCATGGGTGTTTTGTTCAGGAAATTTTTCCAGTGCCCATGTGTTCCAAATGCTTCCCTAGTTTTCTTCTATTAGTTTGAGTGTATCTGGTTTGATGTGGAGGTCCTTGATCCACTTGGACTTAAGCTTTGTACAGGGTGATAAGCATGGATCGATCTGCATTCTTCTACATGTTGACCTCCAGTTGAACCAGCACCATTTGCTGAAAATGCTATCTTTTTTCCATTGGATGGTTTTGGCTCCTTTGTCAAAAATCAAGTGACCATAGGTGTGTGGGTTCATTTCTGGGTCTTCAATTCTGTTCCATTGGTCTATCTGTCTGTCTCTGTACCAATACCATGCAGTTTTTATCACTATTGCTCTGTAATACTGCTTGAGATCTGGGATAGTGATTCCCCCTGAAGTCCTTTTATTGTTGAGGATAGTTTTAGCTATCCTGGGTTTTTTGTTATTCCAGATGAATTTGCAAATTGTTCTGTCTAACTCTTTGAAGAATTGGATTGGTATTTTGATGGGGATTGCATTGAATCTGTAGATCGCTTTTGGTAGAATGGCCATTTTTACTATATTAATCCTGGCAATCCATGAGCATGGGAGATCTTTCCATCTTCTGAGATCTTCTTCAATTTCTTTCTTCAGAGTCTTGAAGTTCTTATTGTACAGATCTTTCCCTTGCTTGGTTAAAAGTCACCCATAGTACTTTTATATTATTTGGGTCTATTATGAAGGGTGTCATTTCCCTAATTTCTTTCTCGGCCTGTTTCTCTTTTGTGTAGAGGAAGGCTACTGATTTATTTGAGTTAATTTTATACCCAGCCACTTTGCTGAAGTTGTTTATCAGCTTTAGTAGTTCTCTGGTGGAATTTTTGGGATCACTTAAATATACTATCATATCATCTGCAAATAGTGATATTTTTGACTTCTTCTTTTCGATCTGTATCCCCTTGACCTCCTTTTTGTTGTCTTATTGCTCTGGCTAGAACTTCAAGAACTATATTGAATAAGTAGGGAGAGAGTGGGCAGCCTTGTCTAGTCCCTGATTTTAGTGGGATTGCTTCAAGTTTCTCTCCATTTAGTTTAATGTTAGCAACTGGTTTGCTGTATATGGCTTTTACTATGTTTAGGTATGGGCCTTGAATTCCTATTCTTTCCAGGACTTTTATCATGAAGGGGTGTTGAATTTTGTCAAATGCTTTCTCAGCATCTAATGAAATGATCATGTGGTTTTGTTCTTTCAGTTTGTTTATATAATGGATCACGTTGATGGTTTTCCGTATATTGAACCATCCCTGCATGCCTGGGATGAAGCCTACTTGATCATGGTGGATGATTGTTTTGATGTGCTCTTGGATTCGGTTTGCCAGAATTTTATTGAGTATTTTTCCGTCGATATTCATAAGGGAAATTGGTCTGAAGTTCTCTTTCTTTGTTGGGTCTTTGTGTGGTTTAGGTATAAGAGTAATTGTGGCTTCATAGAAGGAATTCGGTAGTGCTCCATCTGTTTCAATTTTGTGGAATAGTTTGGATAATATTGGTACGAGGTCTTCTATGAAGGTCTGATAGAATTCTGCACTAAACCCGTCTGGACCTGGGCTCTTTTTGGTTGGGAGACCTTTAATGACTTCTTCTATTTCCTTAGGAGTTATGGGGTTGTTTAACTGGTTTATCTGTTCCTGATTAAACTTCGGTACCTGGTATCTGTCTAGGAAATTGTCCATTTCCTGCAGATTGTCAAGTTTTGTTGAATATAGGCTTTTATAGTAAGATCTGATGATTTTTTGAATTTCCTCTGAATCTGTAGTTATGTCTCCCTTTTCATTTCTGATTTTGTTAATTTGGACACACTCTCTGTGTCCTCTCGTTAGTCTGGCCAAGGGTTTATCTATCTTGTTGATTTTCTCAAAGAACCAACTTTTGGTTCTGTTGATTCTTTCTATGGTCCTTTTTGTTTCTACTTGGTTGATTTCGGCTCTGAGTTTGATTATTTCCTGCCTTCTACTCCTCCTGGGTGTATTTGCTTCTTTTTGTTCTAGAGCTTTTAGGTGTGCTGTCAAGCTGCTGACATATGCTCTTTCCTGTTTCTTTCTGCAGGCACTCAGCGCTATGAGTTTTCCTCTTAGCACAGCTTTCATTGTGTCCCATAAGTTTGGGTATGTTGTATCTTCATTTTCATTAAATTCTAAAAAGTCTTTAATTTCTTTCTTTATTTCTTCCTTGACCAGGTTATCATTGAGTAGAGCATTGTTCAATTTCCACGTATATGTGGGCATTCTTCCCTTATTGTTATTGAAGACCAGTTTTAGGCCGTGGTGGTCCGATAGCACGCATGGGATTATTTCTATCTTTCTGTACCTGTTGAGGCCCGTTTTTTGACCAATTATATGGTCAATTTTGGAGAAAGTACCATGAGGAGCTGAGAAGAACGTATATCCTTTTGCTTTTTAGGGTAGAACGTTCTATAAATATCCGTTAAGTCCATTTGGCTCATGACTTCTCTTAGTCTGTCTCGTCTCTGTTTAATTTCTGTTTCCATGATCTGTCCATTGATGAGAGTGGGGTGTTGAAATCTCCTACTATTATTGTGTGAGGTGCAATGTGTGTTTTGAGCTTTAGTAAGGTTTCTTTTTACGTATGTAGGTGCCCTTGTATTTGGGGCATAGATATTTAGGATTGAGAGTTCATCTTGGTGGATTTTTCCTTTGATGAATATGAAGTGTCCTTCCTTATCTTTTTTGATGACTTTTAGTTGAAAATTGATTTTATCTGATATTAGAATGGCTACTCCAGCTTGCTTCTTCTGACCATTTGCTTGGAAAGTCGTTTTCCAGCCTTTCACTCTGAGGTAGTGTCTGTCTTTGTCTCTGAGGTGTGTTTCCTGTACTGACCTGTCTTTTAAACTGACTTGGTTCCTTTAAGAATCTGGAAGAATTTGAAATTAGTAGTGCCCTGTCAGATACAATTCCATAAAATCTTGTTCCAGAGGTTTATATTGCTTCCCATAGTGAGGGAAAAAGAGTTTCTCATCTTCTACTGTATAATCAGTGATAGCATTTTGTGTATTGCAATGCCAGTCCCAAGACAGTGGCATTCTCCACACTCCTAAGAGGAACACTCTAGTGTGAGGAAATTGCTTCCTTCTCTCACAATACTTTTACAGAAATTCAAGGAAAACAAATTAGAGAATTATATACATATAAATGAAATTAATTTTCAACTCCAGCATTTATGCAGTGTATTAATCTCCAGTACATTTTACCTAAATAGAAAATGGACTTCAGAAAGCCTGTCCCTTCATAGATATAACTTTTCCATATTCAAACAGGCAGCAACAATACCAGGTACTGGTACAGCTAGGAGAGGACACAGCCGGCACAGAGGCCTGCACACCACAGTCTCACTTTAAGTCAGTTTTCCAGAAGGAAACTGTTGTGATCTTGCAACAGCGCAAGTGTAAGCAGCTGGGTATCGTCCAAAGGCAAGAAATGCAGACAAGAAATAGCAGTGGGAGTGAAGATGGGAGGAGGTGACCAAAACAGTCTCTTAGGTATGGGAAGCCTCAGAGGGGAAGAACAAGGGGGAGATCCAAGGGTATTGGATTCACTTCAGGATGATGTCTGAGAGATAACCTGCTGTGGGGAGGAAAATCACAAGAAAATTTTTGGTACTTAGAAATGCTCCTTAAAACTTTAAGAAAATCAGTCCTACACAGCCAGAATACAGCAAACACAGAGGCGTATGCCAGCAGCAAACCACTGAACTGAGAATAGGACCCCCGTTGAAGGAATCAGAGAAAGAACTGGAAGAGCTTGAAGGGGCTCGAGGCCCCTTATGAACAACAATGCCAACCAACCAGAGCTTCCAGGGACTAAGCCACTACCTAAAGACTATACATGGACTGACCCTGGACTCTGACCTCATAGGTAGCAATGAATATCCTAGTAAGAGCACCAGTG
The DNA here is from genome assembly GCF_011064425.1 of Rattus rattus. Lineage (NCBI taxonomy): Eukaryota > Metazoa > Chordata > Mammalia > Rodentia > Muridae > Rattus > Rattus rattus. Next base: position 218,335,096 of record NC_046156.1, read on the forward strand.
GAAGGGGAAGCCCTGGGTCCTGCTAAGACTGAACCCCCAGTGAACTAGACTGTTGGGGGAGGCGGCAATGGGGGAGGGGTTGGGAGGGAACACCCATAGGGAAGGGGAGGGGGGATGTTTGCCGGAAACCGGAAAGGGAATAACACTTTCGAAATGTATATAAGAAATACTCAAGTTAATAATAATAAAAAAAAAAAAAAAAAGAAATACGTGGTACCACGCATATTGAAACAAAAAAAAAAAAAGAAAATCAGTCCTAAGCACATGTACTTACTAGCAACACTGTGTGTGTGTCTTTGTGTGTGTGTGTGTGTCCCTGTGTGTGTGTGTGTCCCTGTGTCTGTGTGTGTGCGTGCATGTGTGTGTGGTGTGTGTAAAACAATAAAGTTGTGAATCTGAGAGAGAGTTGGGGAGGGCACACGGGAGGAGCTGGAGGGAAGAGGGTAGTAGAAATGTAAACAAAGAAAGCACAATAGGAAAATAGTCTACAGGTTAAAATAAGTTTGTGGTTAAGAAAGAGAAAAATAGCGGTTCACATGCCCTAGAAGTTATTTGACCAGAATGTACATCTCTAATGCCATGCATGGTCACTAACATGAGCTGCATACACGATCAAACCTCGCCAACCCCGGCCAGTGCAAGCTCCACTGAAGAATGCAGATCAGCCACTCCAGTGTAGGACGTTTGCCAGTAGCACCCATGGAAACTTTCCAGATGCCTCTCGAATCTTGATAACACATTATCTAGAGATGCTCAGCAAGGTAAGGTACTTTGCTCTTCCAGAGCACAGGCTCATTTCCCAGCACCCACAATGTGGCTCACAGCCATCTGTAAGTCCAGTGCCCAGGGATGCAACACTTTTCTCACTCTGCAGGCACATGTGGTGCACGTACATCCCTCAGGCAAAACAGGCAGAGATCAATCTAATATGCTTAAAAAAGTAATTCATAATTTAATACTGCCTATGAGGAAATCTATTTAAGATACTTTTTTAAATGATTATGTATCTTTTATGTATTCTCTAGTCTACCCAACTTCAAATGTGATTTTTCTTTAAAATCACTCATAATACTTTTATCCACCAGGTATGAACACCCATTCCTACATATTAATTTTATCCACTACTGCCATGGCAGCGGTGTGCCAATTACTGCTATGCTACCATTGCCTGAAAACAGTACCCTTGCTTATCTTGTCTCCTGTATCATAGGTATAGTGTGTGAGTGTGTGTGTGTGTGTGTGTGTGTGTGTGTGTGTGTCTTGATTATCTTACACATGTGGGCTATAGTTTAATTATTTTAGTATATTTTATATATAATTAGAATATATTATTATACAAACCCAACCCATTTTGCTGATCCTTACATCCATTCATCTTTACAAGTTATCCTTACAAGTAAAGTAGTATTAAATCAACACATTGTCTTTTTGATTTGGTAGTGGTTGGGAGGGCACACATGGCGGCCCACAGACAACCCTTGAGGAATAGGTTCTCCACTACACCTTAGGCTCAGGCTATCAACCTCAAGCAAATCACCAGGCTTATGAGGTCAGAGCTCTTACTCTGCAGTTTCTCTGGCCACACTACAGTGGTTTTGCATTGCCTTTTAAATCGGTGTTTCCTTCACAGTTGACAAAGAAACATAAGCACAGGCAGACAGTTAGACAGTGAGACCAGCTGGCACAGTTGATAAACCTGATGACATCATGCATTCTCGCTACTCTGCTATCATTCAGACTGAACCCTTTGAAGCCACTGAGGGACACTCAGCCTGCCTTCTCCAACAGTAATAAGAATCACCATGAAAGGTACAAAAGTAGAACATGAATTTACTTATCATTTGCTAAAGAGTATAGTAAGTATTCTGAGATAAATTGGGACTTAACCTTTAAAAATGCTTTCTTAAGGACAATGGTGTTGAGGCCATCTAGCAAAAATACTCTTTGCTGGTTGTGAGTAAGCAGAGTTCCTGGTTGGTCGAATTCCTGTCACTAAGGTCTTACAGCTGAAGAAGAACACTTTGTTGTTGTTGTTGTTGTTGTTGTTGTTGTTGTTTGTTTGTTTGTTTGTTTTTGTGGGGGAGTTGCAACAATGTTTCTCTGTGTAGCCCTGGCTGTCCTGGACTCACTCTGTGACCTTGAACTCACAGAGATCTTCCTGCCTCTGCCTCTGCCTCTGCTTAAAGATGTGTACCATCATGGCCCATATATATACAGCTACCAAAACTAGGTAAGATTGATGAAGCTAAAAATGCATGCTGAAAGGGACCGGATATAGATCTCTCCTGAGAGACACATCCAGAGCATGTCCAATACAGAGGTCAATGCTAGCAGCAAACCAGTGAACTGAGAACAGGACTCTCTTGCGGGGAATTAGAAGAAGGATTGAAAGAGTTGCAACCCATAAGAACAACAATGCCAACCAACCAGAGCTTCCAGGGACTAAACCACTCCAAAAGACTATACGTGGACTGACCCAGGGCTCCAACTGCATATGTAGCAGAGAATAGCCTTGTTGGGGCACCAGTGGAAGGGGAAGCCCTTGGTCCTGCCAAAGTTGGACCCCCTAGTGCAGGGGAATGTGGGGGGGGGCAGTAAGAGGGATGTATGGGGGGACCACCCATATGGGGGAGAGGGGAGGGGATAGGGGCTTATGGATAGTAAACTGGGAAGGGAAATAACATTTGAAATGTATGTAAAGAAATATATCTAATAAAAATTTTTTTAAAAAAAGATTTGTACTGTCGTGATACTTAGCAGAAAACACTAATTTTAACCTTGAAAACTACTAAACAAAAACAATGGCTAAGTAAATAAGATGGTAGGGAAGAGACATGAAATAGAAGGGGTTTCAGCTTAAAGAAGATATATTTAAAAGGATTAAAAAGAAAATTCATCATATGAAAAAGTCACAGAAATAATTAAGCATATAAAAACCTGTTTACTGCCAGGATGGTGATGTATGCGACTTGTTCCCAAGAGCTGCTAAGACTTAAATCCTGTGACTCTTGGTGGTTCTGCCGTTTCTTCAGTCTGCATTACAGATCCCGTTCTGGACTCCAAGTGAATAAAAATTCACAATCTCCTTTTGTGAACCACAAATTATACATTTCTTATATTTACAACTCATGAATAAAATGTATTTTGGAGACTGCTGTTGAGTTCTGGAGTGTGTGCAGACATAGTAGTACTTATGTATGTATACATCGACAGTGGACCTAAGGCAGAGGCTTGGAGTAGTGCGTTATGGAGAAATGAGTAAGAAGACAGACGTCTTGAGGTGGAGCTGTGGCCCACATGTGGCTGTGAAGCAAGAATTAAAGGACAAATGTTAATTTTACTGACTTTGGGTACCTATCACTGGCTAGGGGGCTGCAGTGTAATGGTATATTAATATTAATTTGGTAGTGATTCTCTTTTTCTTTGTGAAATGAGCCAGGACAAGTGTTGTTCATTTTCGGTTTCTGTAAAATGATTATGGCAATATGTGTTTTTCTATTTTTGATAAATATTTAAATGCTGAACCAAGGAGCTCCGAGTTTGGGAAAATGCAGCTGATGCATTTTTCCAGGTATGAAAGGTGTTCCTGGTTTCTTAGGAGCAAGACTATTGACTTTTACATTGTCACCTGGGCATCTTGTGTAATCTTCTATCAGGGTTGTATCTCCGTTTGCTTTGTAAGATACTCCCTGTTTGGAGTGGATAAAGACTCGTTGTTGCTGGTAGGCCTGTTTGCACACTAAATATTCCTCTAATCCTTTGTGGCTGCCATTTTTATCAGGCACTCACCACAGCTTCTCTTTGCTGACCCGCCATTTCCCAGCAAACTACTGCTTCACGTGTATGATTTCTAGTGAGACAAGCTTGGGCTGGCTGCCTTTCTCTCAAGCTCAGAGAAAAGGAATGTCTCTGGTGCCTGTGCTGTAGGAAAGTTGATTCATGTGTAAATTATCATTTGGCCTTTATTGAATGGCCTGTGGAGAGTACACATGCAGATAAAAGGCTGTATAGGTCACAGCTCAGTGCATGCAGGTTTCTCCAGTGGCCACTGGGACAGTGGTGGAATTGTCACCACAGATTATCAGACATGCTATGAAGGTTTATCATTATTTATTTGCAGTTTTCAGTGTAAACTCTTAACATGAGAAATGCTTCTGTGTTAATCCAGTACTGTGTGCCTGCTCCCTGTTTGTCACCCTGCATTCTCAAAGTTAAAGCTGTCTTGGGCTTTCTGGATGTCCGTGCCATCCATCCGTGTTCCATCTCCAGTCTGCCTTCTCCTCCTTAGTCTTTATTTTTTTCTTCTTTCTTTCTTATATATTATTTCTTCAGATTCGATTGTCCACATGTGTCTTGGTCCTATCTTACTGACATATTTATTAACCAAGATAGATATAAGTGCTGCTCAGAGTATGAGAAACAACTCCAGAGAACTACGGAGAGTGGAGATTGGGTATCATATATGCTATGAGGTCTGTTCTCACTCAACTTGTTCTCTGTGGGAATCACTCATGTGCACTCATTTTTCCTTCACTACTGAAGAGAGTAAAGAGTGGTCTACATTGTTCTAATGCATTATAGTAGTTCTAGCGATTGTAGCTAAATCTAATTATTTCCTATATATGTGCATGAAATTCCAAAACATATTGATAAACTTTCAGTGATTCTGGTTCCTTTCCTAAGAAGGCTCTATAATAGCTGTACTAAGGGTAGGTTAATATGTCTCCTTGTACAACTTTGTTTGTTTATAGAAATCTTGCTAGTCTATTTGTTATCATACTTTGAGCCACGTTATTCTTAAAATATATCAAAAACCAAGGGAATATATTTTGTAGTCTTTGTTTTTATTAGAACATCTTTCATACAACTTTATTTTGATAAGTTTCACTCATATAACAGCAAAATTAATTTTTTACTTTTAGATTTATTTATCTTTATTTTCTATGTATGATTGTCTTGCTTACATCGGTCTATGTATACCACATCCACTGCTGATGCTCAGAATGTCCAGTGGAGGGGTCAGATCCCCTGGAACTGGCAGTGCACATGACTCTGAGCTACCACAAGTCCCCTGGAAGAGTAACATGAGCTCCTGGCCATCTTCAGCCCCTTCCAAGAGCTTGTTGTTGTTGTTTTATTTTGTTTTTCCTAATCAGTTTCCCTGCCTGCCCTGAACTCACTCTGTAGACCAGGCTGGCCTTGAACTCAGACCTCTTCTTACCTCTGCCACTCAAGTACTGGGGTTAAAAGTCTGGCAAATGAGTTTTAAACAAATGCAGTTAGTATGATAAAATTTTACCTTCACTTAACACCCCAGTAAAACCAAACAATACTCTTTTAACTATTAAAAATGTCTAGAAACAAATACCTTCACTTGCACCAAGAGATTAAATTCTCATTGTAATTTGTGATATACTGCCAGAAAAAAATACACCCTTCATTTAGCAAATATTTGCAATTACTATGAAAATGGCCTTTGGTGTGTGAAGTGGTATTCCTTGCCCTCGTTTCTCCCTTCCCACTCCTAACGCCCAGCTGCACAGTGGAAGCACAGCTCCACTCTGGTTTTTTGTTTTGTTTTGTTTTGTATTTGTTTTGTATTTGTTTTTTATTATTATATATTTCTTTACTTACATTTCAAAGGTTATTCCCCTTCCCAGTTTTCTGTCCATAAGCCCCCATTCCCTCCCCTCCGCTCCTCCTCCCCCATACGGGTATTTCCCCTATACATCCCCCTATTTGAGACATCTCCCTGTGTAGTCCATCACACATATGAAAAATAAATGTTCTTTTAACTTACCTTCTCAAGGATTGTTGTAGGAACACCATAAAACAGTGTGGTAAAACATAAGAAATGACTTACCTGGCTGTGAGAGAGAGAGTTTGACAGACAGGCATGGTAACCATAGTTTGATGCCCTGTATCAATATGAAAAGCTACACATGGTGGTGTAGGCTTGTAATCTCAGCTTGGGGAGGTCATGGTAGCATTTGTTTGTTTGTAATCCCAGCACTGGAGAGGCTAAGACAAATAGAATCCTGTTCTCTGGCCAGCTAGCCTAGCCTCATCAGCAAACCTCAGGTCCAAATGAGAGACCCTATCTCAAAATCAAAATATACTGCTGCTGTGAAATAACACCTGAGATTAACTTCTGACCTCCACTGTCAGGGACAGAGACACACACTACACATGCATGCAAGTGTACACACACACACACTCACACACACACACACACACCACACTCACACACACACACACACACCTCACCCCACACACACACTCACACCCACACACACACACACACACACACACACACACACACACACACACCTCACACACACACACCACACACACACCACACAAACACCACACACACTCTCCTTTCACACACACACACTTCACACACACACCTCACACACACACACACACACACACACACACACACACACACACACACACACACACACACACACACACCACTCACACACACACACACACCCACACACACACACACTCACACACACACACACACACACACACACACACACACACACACACACACACACACACACACACACACACACACACACTCACACACACACTCACACACACACTCACACACACACACACACACACACACACACACACACACACTCACACTCTCACACTCACACACACACACAGAGCAGGGAGAGAGGAAGAGGAGAGTGAAGTTATCAAGGAACAGACATGCCACCATCTATTTAGTGATCAGCACTAAAGAACTGGAGGGAAGAAGTCCAGTGGTGACAATGGGGGTCACTATCTCAGGCTGCTTACACATGGAAGATATGTGAAGGGGTTCCATTGCTCGAGCTACTGCTCTCATCGTCAGTTCTGTTTATTGGCTTGCTTTGTTTGTTGATATAATTGGTATCTTACTAAAGACATTTAGTTAGGTGTGTAGGTGTATTTGAATATATTTCGTCTGTAAGTGTCTGGTATGTAACGTACAAATATAACATTTGAGTGTAAGTATCAACAGTTGTGGCAATTTTCCTAAGAATGTATCCTATGCATCTGTGTTGAGATAAGCATGCTATAATTATGACAATTAAAGACTTTAAAAGGAGTGAACAGATTTGTTTTTCTATGTAGTAATTTATTTACCCTGGTAGCTGAACTCAATACAGTTACTCCTTTTTAGATTACTTTCATTCAATATGGGATGACCTGTTTTAATTGAGACTTTCCCTAAAAAGAATAGAAATTTTCAGAGCTAGCTCAACTCTTCGTTCTCATAGTGAACATATAATTTATCCCCTAAAGAAATTCTTTGCAACAAGTGCTTAAAACTGGATTCTACATTGAACTTGTAATTGAAGACCTTTAGATTTCCTAATACTGTTCTAATGTGAAATGTGCCTGTTATCAAGAGTGTAGTCATCATCTTGTGATTGGAAAGTCATAGAAAATTAATATTGTTCTACAAAAAGGTAAAAAAGCTCTTCTTGTTCGCTGAATACATCGCTGGCATCTTTTGCTAAAGGTCTCTGTTTCTCTTCCATGCACTCCTGGCTGGCACCTTCTCTGTCCTCATTCTCTTTCTGGTAGCAACTTTTGGCAAATGCATGGCTTCTGAGTGTTTCCAATTCTAACTTCACTCATGATAATTCAGCTTCAATGCCACAAGAATTTCTTGGTTTCTTCCACTCAAACTCTTGAGAATATAATTTATTTTCATAAGACCATATGTGGCAGGCCAGTGGATTAGCTATATCAGCTCAGTCCCTGTCCTAGATTTAATCAGCCATGAGTGAGGATGACCCCTTATTGTCCTGAAATATGTCTGGCAGTAGGGTAGCCTCCCAAGAAGGAGCAGATGGTGAGAAAGCATTTGTGATTGACACTCTCTCAACATGCTCTCCGTGGTTCGGGGCTCCCAATTACTAACAAGACCATTATTTAAGTGTTATTTCCTCAACACGTCCCCAAACTCTACTCTGTGTGTGTTCCCAACATATGTCCCATTATACTCTAGGGCTCCATCACAAATGTATTATGTCTCTGTCTTGCTATCAAACCCTCCCCCATATTATTATAGCTGCTTTGTTGTCTCATAATCTCTTAAGCCTGTGACAACAGGAGCAGCATTTGCCCTAGTCATCCTTCTGTCCTCTGTGGTCTAATGTCAGGTTTATTATCAATATCCCATCATATATTAAGTCAGTTCTTATAGTCATTACTACTTTTTTATTTTTATTAAACTGTGACTATCACTGTTAGTGATATTATAAGGATCTGTCACGCAGACCCCTCTCTCCAACCTGTCAATTGTTCTGCGCCCTTTGGTTTGTAATGTCTTCTTTATTCTCAGGGCCACCTTCTTACTGTCACTGGTTTCACTTTTCCCTATCTCGTCTCCCAGTCTGCTGCTATATCCTACATAACTCTCTAGAAAACGGCTCTTCATAGCTTTCTCTGTATAAAAAATAACTTGTTTCCCTCTTAGTGCTAAAGAAGAATTGAAACCCAAATTTTGTCTCCTTTATATCTTCTTCCTACCATCCTAATAGTGTCTACTAATAAATATACAGGGGCACTACTAAGTACAGGACTTAAAATAAAGATGTCTGACAGCAAGACATGACCTTGTTCCTCTGTACCACTTAAACATAAGACCTTTGTGTTCTTTTCCTTCATACATATTTATTGAAAATCTCCTATCTTCGATACCCGATGCAATGTATGTGGAATTACAAACAGGTAAAAGGAACTTGAGGTAGTTTGGAAAGAAAAGAAGTTTTTAGTATTAAGGAAATGAGAAGTTAAATTGGGGGGATTGCTTATATTTGGAGAAAAGAGCTAGACTCCATGCTCAGAATCAGGTCTTTCAGGACCATTATAACTTACAAACCCCTGTCATTGTGTTTTGCACATAAAAAGAGCTCAAGAACTCCATACACATTTATTGGCATGAATGAACGAACAGGGTAGTGATGATGAAGACTTCACAATACAAGTTCCAGCTTCTCCTTGGAGCTGTTAACTTTATTTGGCATCTTAGTTTTTTTCCTTTTCTAATGAATGAATGCCAGCAAGTCTTTTTCAATTTTTTCCATCTGAACAAGACTTAGATAATGTGTGCTTCTTTGGTACTAGCATCCCACAGACTCAGCTTCATGCTTCAGTGAGAAGATATTATGGTATTGCCAATGGAAACCACTTCACATTTGGGCAACATCATCATGTCTAAATGGCTCCAGATTCAAGTTTCAGGATAGATACTGGTTCCTACACATTTTCTGTCAGAAAAACCACTTTGTAAGAGCCAAACAGTGGAATTCTTCCAAGTGTTAAGCACCTATTAGAAGTACCATTAAAAGTACTGCAGAATTTGAAAGATGATAACTTTTTTTATGTTTTAACATAGCATGTTCTGTGGTATTTCTATGAAATGTTAATCAGTTCTTGTTTCTGTTGTGGGCCTGAAGGCAATAGAAACTGACTATGACAGGCTTTAAAGATAACTCAAAAAGTAGGAACTTGTATAAACAATTTTGTTGATTTCTATAAAAGTGAGTATGTAGAACAATTCAAGTGTTACAATGCAAATTTCAGAAGACATTGTGGGGGTGAAAAGATGGCTCAGTAGTTAAGAGCACTGACTGTTCTTCCTGAAGTCCTAAGTTCAATTCCCAGCAACCACATAGTGGCTCACAACCATCTGTAATGGGATCCAATGCCCTCTTCTGGTGTGTCTGAAGACAGCAGTAGTGTACTCACATACATGAAATAAATCTTAAAAAAAAAAAAAAAAAAGACAGTGTGGTAGAGTGACTACACCTAGAATCCTCTCTCTATGGTCTTTTCTTTCTATTAAATTAGAAACTAGTTCAAGGTAAAAGTATTTAGCCATCACCATATAAGAAAACAATCACATTACATCATAAAATTTAACTCTGAGTTTCCTTATAGTCAAGACCAAAAAAAGAAAAAGAAAAAAAAAAAAAGAAAGGAAATGATGGCAGTCCAGCTTGACCTCATTCCAAAAGCAAAAGCATGCACACTTATCTGGAAAGCTCTATTGTGTATACTAAATGCCAAGAAAGTATCCCATGCTGTTTTCTCAGAAATAAGTTGTTATTTATTAAATTCTTTGCCTGATGCCTCGCTTCTCCATAAAACTACAAACGCCTTGAAGTCAGTAATCTCATCTTTTTTGTTAACCTCATACCTTCAGCTCTCTAGAGTAAATGTTTCTAGAAGAAAAAAGGAAAGCAAAATTACATGAATTATTTATTATCCAAGAAACAGAATCTAACACATTGGAAGATGTCTTTCAAAAGCACTATAAAATAGTCAGCCTTCCTTCGTTGTTAGTGTTTTTATATCAATGATCAGTAACAGCACACAGTATAACATTGGATTATGACTAAATTTTGCGGATTCAGGGTATACTGCTGGTTTTGTGTATCAACTTGACACAAGCTGGAGTTATCACAGAAAAAGAAGGCCAGTTAAGAAATGCATCCATGAGATCCAGCTGTAAGGCATTTTATCGATTAGTGATCAAGGTGGGAGGACCCAGCCCATTGTGGGTGGTGCCATCGTAGATTTGGGCTGAGTGCTGGGTTCTATAAGAGAGCAAGCTGAGCAAGTCAGGGGAAGCAAGCCAGTAAGTAACATCCCTCCATGGCCTCTGCATCAGCTCCTGCTTCCTGACCTGCTTGATTTCCAGTTTTCACTTCCTTTGGAGATGAACAGAAATATAGAAGTCTGAGCTGAATAAACCCTTTTCTCCCCAACTTGCTTCTTGGTCATGATGTTTTGTGCAGGGAACCCTGACTAAAACACAGGGAGAGACTACACTGGTGTTTATCATAAGTCACTATTTAATGGAAGAACCTAAAAAATATGTAATGCATGTACTTTAATCTCAACTCTTCAATGTCTTTGTTACAGTATTTTTGGTGGGAAGTGAATGCATAAGAATAAGACTTCCAATGAGAACCTAAGTAAGCATCTCTTGAGCTTTTAGTAACAAGGGTCCTAGAAAAACTGAGAGTACAGTTGCTGTTGTGTCAGAAATAATAGAAGCCCAAATTTTTCTTTTTTTTTCTCCATCTTTATTAAATTGGGTATTTCTTATTTACATTTCGATTCTTCCCCGTTTCCAGGCCAACATCCGCCTAACTCCTCTCCCTCCCCTTCTATATGGGTGTTGCCCTCTCCATCCTCCCCTCATTACCACACTCCCCCAACAATCACATTCACTGGGGGTTCAGTCTTGGCAGGACCAAGGGCTTCCCCTTACACTGGCGCCCTTACTAGGTTATTCATTGCTACCTATGAGGTTGGAGCCCAGGGTGAGTCAGTTCAGTACTTTGCTGCTGGCATTTGCCTATGTACTTGCCATATTCTGGCTGTGTCTCTCAGGAGAGCTCTACATCCATTTCCTGTCAGCCTGCACTTGTTTGCTTCATCCATCTTATCTAGTTTGGTGGCTGTATATGTATGGGCCACATGTGGGGCAGGCTCTGAATGGGTGTTCCTTCTGCCTCTGTTCTAAACGTTGCCTCCCTATTCCCTCCCAAGGGTATTCTTGTTCCCCTTTTAAAGAAGGAGGAAGCATTCTCATTTTGGTCATCCTTCTTGAGTTTCATGTGTTCTGTGCATCTAGGTAATTCAGAGCATTTGGGCTAATAGCCACTTATCAATGAGTGCATACCATGTGTGTTTTTTCTATGATTGGGTTACCTCCTCAGGATGACATTTTCAGTTCCATCTATTCATTATGAATGAATTTCATAAAGTCATTGTTTTTGATAGCTGAGTAGTACTCCATTGTGTAAATGTACCACATTTTCTGTATCCATTCCTCTGTTGAAGGGGCATCTGGGTCCTTTCAGCTTCTGGCTACTATAAATAAGGCTGCTATGAACATAGTGGAGCACGTGTCTTTTTATATGTTGGGGCATCTTTTGGGTATATGCCCAGGAGAGGTATAGCTGGGTCCTCAGGTAGTGCAATGTCCAATTTTCTGAGGAACCTCCAGACTGATTTCCAGAGTGGTTGTACCAGTCTGCAGTCCCACAAACAACAGAGGAGTGTTCCTCTTTCTCCACATCCTCTCCAGCATTTGCTGCCACCTGAGTTTTGGATCTTAGCCATTCTCACTGGTGTGAGGTGAAATCTCAGGGTTGTTTTTTGATTTGCATTTCCCTTATGACTAAAGATGTTGAACATTTCTTTAGGTGTTTCTCAGCCATTCGGCATTCCTCAGCTGTGAATTCTTTGTTTAGCTCTGAACCCCATTTTTTAATAGGGTTATTTGTCTCCCTGCAGTCTAACTTCTTGAGTTCTTTGTATATTTTGAATATAAGCCCTCTATCTGTTGTAGGATTGGTAAAGATCTTTTCCCAATGTGTTGGTTGCCGTTTGTCCCTAACAACAGTGTCCTTTGCCTTCACAGAAGCTTGTAGTTTTATGAGATCCCATCTGTTGAGTCTTGATGTAAGAGCATAGGCCATTGGTGTTTTGTTCAGGAAATATTATCAAGTGCTCATGTGTTGGAGATGCTTCCCCCACTTTTTCTTCTATTAGTTTGAGTGTATCTGGTTTGATGTGGAGGTCCTTGATCCACTTGGACTTAAGATTTGTACAGGGTGATAAGAATGGATCGATCTGCATTCTTCTACATGCTGACATCCAGTAGAAACAGGACCATTTGCTGAAACTGCTATCTTTTTTCCATTGGATGGTTTTTGACTCCTTTCTCAAAATCAAGTGACCATAATTGTGTGTGTTTCATTTCTGGGTCTTCAATTCTATTCCACTGGTCTATCTACCTGTCTCTGTACCAATACCATACAGTTTTATCACTGTTGCTCTGTAATACTGTTGAGTTCAGGATAGTGATTCCCCCAGAATCCTTTTTATTGTTGAGGATAGTTTTAGCTATCCTGGGTTTTTGTTATTCAGATGAATTTACAAAATTTCTGTCTAAATCTATGAAGAATTTGATTGGAATTTTGATGGGGATTGCATTAAATCTGTAGATCACTTTTGGTAAAATGGCCATTTTTACTATATTAATCCTGCCAATCCATGCACATGGGAGATCTTTCCATCTTCTGAGGTCTTCTTCAATTTCTTTCTTCAGAGGCTTGAAGTTCTTATTGTACAGATCTTTTACTTGCTTCGTTAAAGTCACACCAAGGTATTTTATATTATTTGGGCTATTATGAAGGTTGTCGTTTCCGTAATTTCTTTCTCAGCCTGTTTCTCTTTTGTGTAGAGGAAGGCTACTGATTTATTTGAGTTAATTTTATACCCAGCCACTTTGCTGAAGTTGTTTATCAGCTTTAGTAGTTCTCTGGTGGAACTTTTGGGATCACTTAAATATACTATCATATCATCTGCAAATAGTGATACTTTGACTTCTTCCTTTCCAATCGCTATCCCTTTGATCTCCTTTGTTTTCTCTGGTTGCTCTGGCTAGGACTTAAGAACTATATTGAGTAGTAGGGGGAAAGTGGGCAGCCTTGTCTAGTCCCTGATTTTAGTGAGATTACTCAAGTTTCTCCATTTAGTTTGGTAGCTACCGGTTTGCTGTATATGGCTTTTACCATATTAGGCATGAGAAGCCCAATTTAAAACCTGAGAAAAGCATTTACTTCTTCACAGAGAGAAAAACTTTCTACAAAATTCTGTCCAGTGTAAAACAATAGCCACTTAAATATACTATTTAATATTTAATATTACTAAAAATATACCTAAAATAGTGGCATCACCATAGAACAGGCACATGTTAAATTCTAGCTACTGATGTTTTTAGGATAATCTGGACCAGAAAATGGACTTGAATCCACAGCTTATTATTTGGCTTCTACTGTTCCAAACAAATATCATTTAAACCACAGGTGCAGATTTCTTTTTAATGTCTCATCATTTTTTCTCTTTGCGCAACCCTGTAATGGGTTGGTGTCAAGTAAAACCCCAGATTATCTTGGCATTGTCATGTGCTCTGATGGAACTTTCCTTCCTTGCATAATGTCTGCCCACAGGGTGTTAGTTGTTCTTTTCCTAAGTGAACTGTTTTCAGTTCTTGACTGCCTCACAGGAGTCTTGCATTCCATAGTATCGATCAAGAAGGGCAGAAGACCCTTTGGCTGCTCTGAGAAATACTGCACACCTAGGCACTGATACTCTATCTCTTACTCTGAGATCTGTTGATAGTAGAGTGTTAACTTCTCACTTCCTGTACACAGTTCTCCAGGTTCTCTCTCAGACGTAGGGAAATCAATTCTTTGCAGAGGTTCATCTTCTAAGGTAGTAGTTCATGCAATGAAACACAGTGTATGAGGGCACCTAACCCTGATGAGTTGCAGCAAGACAGCATGGAAAAGTTAAAAGTCAATGGTGTCCCTGGATAAGCATATCTTTGGTGAGGTGCTCACAATGGAGGCCTGCAGAAGTAGGTTCACCATTTGAGACCATGCAGGTGAAGCTGCATTCCTTGCCTAAGTCTCAAAATCCTGCCCACTTTTGTTGTGTTCGATGTCCATTCGTCATTTGAGCTTCTGGGAGGAATGGAAAAGAAAGATGAGCCACTTTCTTCTGTTTCTCCTTTTGTAAAATGGTAAATGTGATGAGATATTAAGAATCAAAATAATAAAGGAGTGCCCTATTTCTTCTTTTTCACGTACTTAAAATAAAATAGATAAATCCCAATAGTACATGAGTTTATAAAGTGGTTCTCTATGATAGAAATAGTTCTTTTTACTTGAGAACTATATTAAAACAGAAAGTGCAGTATTAAATCCAGTTTTGAACCAAATGTATCTTCAAGTTATGTTGTCTATGTAAATCAAAGGCTTCACAGTCATATTTGTATGATCATCTTACTGAAATGACGAGGTTGTTCAAGACAAGAGGCCCCTTTAGTGGCTAGAGCCACAGAACGACGTCTTATCTTGTCATTTTAGTATCTGAACCTCCGACACATACATTTTTAGTGCTATATACAACATCAAGAAAAAATAAAATATTTGAAGTAATTTTATTCAAAACATGTCTGTTCCTAGTTTTCAATGAGGTCCAATGTTCATCGTGAAATTCCCACTATTTCATATTTTACTAAGCCAGCTCAACAAATGCTTGTTACATGCCTACTGTGACAAATACTAAAGACACAGCAGAAGCCTTATAAAAGCCTTTACTCTAAAGAAGTAGGAAATTCTAGAAGAAGAAATTAATAGTAAGCATGGGAGGCAAAATGAAACCCATTACAAATTTTCAAATAATAAATGACATCACATATTAGAGAGTTGACAAATTACTTGGAAGAATATGAGACCATAAGTAAGTAGGGACTGAGCGAGGGAATGTGGAGAGGGACTTTGGCTGGCGTGATTACGTTATGTGGACTTCCACTCTGTCTATGTTAAGGCTGTGTGTTTACTCCTGCTGTAAATTATATCACTGACTAAGATATTTCATCTGGGAGAAGAAAGACTACTAAGCCACCAGGTCAAGTCTTGCCCTCTCTTTATGAATTACTGACCCTTCTATAGAAATCTATTTGCCAGTACCAATGAGAGTAGGCTGGTGGTATTTCTTAGCCGTATAATCAGAGCGTAAAAGAACAATGTCCACAGTATAGTTGGAGAAAGCTTTTTAAGGTTATAAAACAAAGAACCCATAGTAAGACAGAAGGATAGGATGGACAGGCAGAGCTAAATTTGTTGTTGAGGAATGGATAAAAGAAAATGTACTTATTAAATAATGGAGTACTGCCTAGCTATTAAAACAATGACTTCCCTGAAATTTTAGGGGCATGGTGGATGAACTAGAAATATCATCCTGAGTGAGGTAACCCAGTCACAAAGAACACACATGGTAAGTGTATTCACTGATAAGTAGATATTAGCTCAAAAGCTCAACATACAATATGAATTGTTACAGATACTAACCTCTCAAGAAGAGGGACAACCAAAGTATGGATGTTTAGTCCTTCTTAAAAGGGGGACCAAAAATGTCCATAGAGCAGATATGAGACAAAGCTTGGAGTGAGAGACTGAAGAATGACTGCTAAGAGCCTGGGCTCCTACCTGGAGTGACCCCAGCCCATATTCACAGAGCCACCAAACCTGGTGACAGTATTGTTGATGTCAAGAAGGGAGGGATGACAGGAGCTGATATAAAGAAAGTTCCTGGCTCTGCTTAGCATGACAAATGCTGAGAGGTGAATGCTCGGTGAATCAACCATTGAACTGGAGGAACAAGGTCCCTTATTGAGGTGTTAGAGAAAGGATTGAAGGGAGTCAGAGTAGTTTGCAACCCCATACAACTATACCAACCAACCAGATCTCTCAGGGACCAAACTACCCAAAAGAGTGCTATGACAGCATTCCATGGCTCTAGCTGCATATGGTGCAGAATGATGGCCTTGTTGTGCACCAATGGGAGGAGACATTCTCGGTCCTGCTTAACGCTGGATCCCCAATGTAGGGAATGTGACAGGGATACAGAAGGGGGGCTTTCAGAGGCCAAACACCCTCATAGGAAAGGGAGGAAGATGGGATGGGGGGCAAGGAGTAGCCCATCTAATATCAAAGCGAAAATCAATTTCAAACTAAAAAGTCATCAAAAGATAAAGGAAGGACACTTCTATTATTCATCAGCGGAAAAATCCACCAAGATGAACTCAATATTAAAATATCTATGCCCAAATACAATACAATTCCACATACATAAAAGAAAACCTCTTACTAAAGCTCAAACACACATTGCACTCCCCACAATAATAGTAGGAGATTTCACACCCAATTCTCATCAATGGACAGACTTGAAACAGAAATTAAAACAGAGACGAGACAGATCAAGAGAAGTCATGAGCCAAATGACTTTAATGATATTTATAGAACACTCCATCCTAAAGCAAAGATACACTCCTTTCTTTCTCAGCCCTCATGGTATTTCTCTCTCCAAATTGACCATATATCAGGACAGATCCACCGGAATACAAACGACTTGAGAGTCTGTGGGATTAGGATTCCTTTTCTGTTACCGGCAGGTGCTGCAAAGCTCTAACTTGAACAAAATACTAGTTTACAAAGTCTAAATTCCAACATGGCACAAAATACATTCTATTTTCCAAAGTTGCCAATACCAAACATTTCTGGTGATTTTAAAAAAAATATGGTTTTTTTTTTTGTAAAAAGAATAGCAGCATGCTTTAGACACAGAATATGGGGAAAAAATCACGTTGCAGGATCATCACCCAGTAGTATAAATGGCCTTTTTAGATTCAGGAATACTTCGGGGAGGGGGCACTAACATGATCTCCTTTCAGAGCAGATGTATTTACTAGATTCAGTAAAAGCAGTGCCGCTCACCACAAGCTTAATTTTCTACACTCACCGCCACCACCTCCTCTTTTCCATACGATGTCCATTACCTGTCCTGGCCAAGTCCTTCTTCTTCCAGCAGGATCTCCTCCCACCTCATAATCTCTGCTCTAGAAACCTCCCTCTATACCCCTCCCCCACCACTTCTCCCCACCCTCCACCTCAACCCATCAACCTTCCCTCGCCTTCACCCTCCCTTCATTCTCCACCCCTGCAAATTCTTCCTCTGCCTTTCGTTCTTCGCCAGGAGGGCATTTAGTGGGGGAGGGTTCACTTGCTTGGCTGACCTCCCTTTGTCTGGAAACCCTTCCCATAGCACCTTATTAATGGCTTATGCCATCTTCTCCTGGCTGATACCACCGCTTGTCCTGATAATCTCAGGACAGACTGTCACAAGTAGCAAGCAGATGTGTCCATGTGATCTGTTGTCTCAGGGGACAAAGTATACGTTGGACTGGTACCTTGCTATGTTGTATGTTTTTTTGCTTTTGCTCTACTGGACCATCCAAAGAACTACACTGTTGCCATCTGGGCTCTAGTTCTTTGTAACATCTGCCAGCAACACCATGCACACAAGGAAAAGAGAACTGGCTAATTTTTCCAGCTTTTCTGCCTGTTCAGAACTTAAATCAACTCAGTACTGGTTTTCCTAATGTGGCTTTTCTGGAGGTTAGAGAGACTGATGCCACCTTCGGTTCCACTTGGCTCTGTGTGGCAGAAATGGAACATCTAGTGTTCGGACCTGGAACCCCAAGGGCACGCACAAGGCAGCTTGAACTTCCTGCCAAATTTCACTTTTTTTTTATCTATAGTCTATATTTCTTCTTCAATATTTGTAAAGCTTCGGTGGTGTTCTGGTACTCTAAAACAACAGTAGTTTCAAACAGCTCAGTCATCCTTCGTGAGTTCTTCAATGTCTCCCTGGATAATGAAAATTGAGTATGGACAGGCCATCCCTTTTTAAAAACCAATTTATCTCAAACTGGCACTCTAGGTCATCTTCCCTCATTGAGGCGACAAGCTTTCTTCTGGGCTGCATAAGGATTCTCATCTGGAGCTCTAGCCAATGCAAGCTCCAAAACTGTATAAAGGAAGTCCCTCCTCTGCTGCCTTGAGAGTGCCTGCTCCTTCTAACAGTGCACCTAATCTAGGCCTCCAGGTCCAGAACGTCTCCCCTCCAGGCTAGTTTCAGGTCTGATTCTCGTATGTTTTTTGTCTTATTGCTGGCATAATTGTTCTTCTAGTAACTTGGCCTACGCCTATCCATTCCTTGATTTATTGTTATTAACATACAAGGTCCATCTTCAGCTGTAGGCGTGCAGCTATATACAATGATCTATAAGAAGCGGACATTATTTCGGTCTCTGCTATTTGGAAGTCCCTTCTGAGAATCTGTTGGTCTAATGTATTTGACATTTCTTCATGTTGTTAGCTATTCTTTTATTGTAAGTAATTTTTCATATTAACTATAGTAAAGTCGGGCAAGTGTGCAGTATGGACATGTGTATAAGAGGTCTTAGGGGAAATGCATCACATGTCTCTTCCTGCAGAATGGGGTGATTCCCTCATTATTTTTTTAAGGAGAGGTTATGCCCTCAACCTGCAGCTCTTCTCTCCTCAGATATTGCAAATAATTTGAAGAGTTTGACTTTTCAGGGTATCCCAAAGCTCTTGCATTTCTCCTCCTTATGGCTTTTACTTTTGTTCCTTTCTTGTCTAACACTAACAGTTTGAGAAAAACCTTTCTTCCAGCTCCACCGTTTCAGCGCTGATCTGACCCTGACAAATGTCAGAGACCAAGGTACCTTTTCCCATCTAATCTACGTGATTTCTTATTTCCTCTGTGACTCTTATACAGTTAGTTCTCCGATACCAGTCCTGCCTTCTAGTTCTTCCAGAGGTAGTTTTGTTTATTGTGTTTGTTTTACATTTGGCCTTGTTTCTATGTTGAGAATTGTTTGTTGTGTTAGTATATTTTAAGGGGGTTATGCTAAGATGATCTCGATTATGTGGTATCTGGAAGGGATCATTTTGGTGGGTCATAGCAACAGATCATCCTGTGCTTTTCCTAATTCACAGACTCCTTGAAGTTATGTGAGCTTTTCAAACTTTAGAAAAATGGTGAGCTGTGACCTGCCGGTCAATCTGTGATTTTTTTTCTATTTCCTTCTGTGAGTCCTCCCTGCTCTAATGATTATACTCTGCAGTCTTTATTCTAAATTTATCACCATAGAACTACCATGTATATGGGTCCAGAGACCCTGAAGAACAGTCAGTGCCCTTTTTTTTCCAGTGTATAGGAGGTGTCATGAGTCTTTGTTGTTGTTGTTGTTGTTGTTGTTTGCTTTTTGCTTGTTTGTTTGTTTGTTGCTTCTAACCACTGAGCCATCACTCCAGCCTTCTTTCTATGAAGAACTTTCCCTCTTGGTTTTCAGCTCTCCTCACACCCAAATCCAAATTCCATCCATAGAGACCTCGAGGCAGTACATCTACTGCTAGGGTAATAGTATAAATTTCCTAAGCGTAAAAATAGGCAAATTTCTAGAAAGGCTGACCCAGTGTAGAGCCTGTTCTCTAGGGCCAGCAAATATTGTAGATTTTTATATTTAGATTCATAATTTATCTTTCTATGTAAATGGGAAAGCCAATGACTAGCTGCACTGAAGAACTCTAGTATGAATCTTTTTATTAGAATTTAAATGAAATGTGTTCATTTTCCAATTATTAAAGTCGCTATGTGCTTTCAATAAATTGAGGATATAAGCTAGACAAGAAATGGAAAGGACACGTGCCAAGTTTTCATGTAATAGTAGGATTTTTGGTAGCTTTGTGTTTGTTTTTATCGGCTTGAGTTTTGTGCTTGCTTGGGAATATAT
Source organism: Rattus rattus (assembly GCF_011064425.1). NCBI lineage: Eukaryota > Metazoa > Chordata > Mammalia > Rodentia > Muridae > Rattus > Rattus rattus. Next base: position 218,355,365 of record NC_046156.1, read on the forward strand.
AGCAGTTTAGTGCTTCCCATTGTTTCTGAGTGACTGCTGTAGTTTTAGGCTCTCAGATTACATTTCATACTGTGAGTTCAGTAGCTTACTCTAGAGATCCTCATGTAGGAAAACACACTACTCTTGACTTTAAGAAGAGAGAATTAAACCTAGACACCACAGTTTAAAAGCATATCCAGAGATGCAAAAGTGCTATTGATAGAGGAGCCAGAAATGATCTTAAATCATTGTCAGCTTAGTTCAGCTAGGCACTATTTCTCAGCCCCTCAAAGCATAAGTATGGTGAGTTAACTGTCTATTTTCTAATGAGTATGGGGGAAATTTATAGTTAAATATAAGTCCAAATATTTGGGAAACTTACCCAATTGATTTCAATCTCCTTGTATCAAACATCTTAATAAAACTCCTAAAGTAAGCACAAATTTTGCTTCAGTTTACTTTACAGTTAATTTCCAAGGATTCACCAAAGAGCAGGAAAAGCTCACACTGTATAAAAATGGTTTCCTTCTTTACTACTTGTCGCTTCTTTATATGTAAGACACAGTCAACAAATGAGTATTTAGTATGTTAGTTATTTAATATTATTATTATATATATATATATATAAATTTAGCTAGTGGTTATTTTTAATCATAGTTCTTATTTTTTACTGTCTGCTAAAAAATATCAAGAACCATTGATGAATTAATTTACTATGGCTCTCATTCTGAAATTTCACATTGAATGAAAATATCATTTAAAAGATAAAATAATGGGAAGAGGAAAAATGGACTGAAAAATGGGTCCAAGACAGGTAAAGATGGGATAAAAATGATTAAATTAGCATGTATAAATGTCTGTGTGTGTGTTCCAGATGGAATGTGGGTGGGGTAGAGTCTGATGTAGAAGTGTGGGGTATGTTATGGGGAGGGCAAGTCACTGTTATTTGCATAATTTTGAAGAGCGGTTTCTAACAAAAGTAGTCCCATGGCAAACAGGAATATCCTGAGCTAGGAGAAAATTACTGTTGATGCTTATAGTATGCACAATTCCTGGATTTTGCCATCAATGTGGTAACATGGAGCCAGATTCAGCAGTGTAGCCTCAGAAACCCAGCACTTAAGGAGAGTAGAAAATTAGAAATAAAATTCATGTTTCAGCTCATGGTGAGATGGTCATGGACTCTGAAACTGCAAACATAAGACTTCAAAAAACAAAAGTAAAGCAACGCTTTCATAGACTGTATGAAAAATCCTGTTTGAGGGGGCTAACCTGAGCTAAATATCAAGGCCCCACCAAGCAAATAAGACAAGTAAACAAAAGTCTTAATAGGGAACAGATAAAATAGATGTGTTGATATGACAGTGAACACATTAAATTTCAAAGGGTGATGTAATATACGTGTTTAGGTAAATTATGGAAGTTATTAAATTTGTTAATTTAAATTCTCTGTAAGATATGTTTATTTGGCATATCGAGCATTTGCACACCACTTGCATGCCTGGTGTTCAAAAGAGGGTGTTGATCCCTGGATCTGGAGTCTTCTTGTTAGGTGCTAGGAACTGAACTCAAGTCGGGAATCGCTCCTAACCTCTGGGCTGTCTCCCCAGCCCCTAAAGCTTAGTGATTCTCAGTATGTGAACCTTGAACCGCACTTGTTCTCAAGTGGTTTAAGCGATCAGCTAGCCAAAGTGGCTCACAGGGTTCTATTTATTTTAATTATTTTCTTATTTATTTACACAAAGTCCCTCTTCCCTAGTCTCCTCGAAAACTCCCCCAATTTATCCCCCTCCCTTTGCCTCTGAGGAGGGTGCTCCCCACCCAGCCACCCACCACCCTGTCTCTGCACCTCTTTCTAGCATCCTCTTCGGATCATCAAGCCCATGTATAGTGTTCTCCTCCCAATTATAGACAAGGTGTCAGTCCCTCTGCTTGGATCTGGGTGGAGATCCCTGGACAGGCACAGGATACTTCTGGTTGGTGGTTTAGTCCCTAAGCTCTGAGAGTCTAAGTGAATTGACATTGTTATTTTTCCCATGGGTTTCAGACTGAGATGTTTGCATCTGCACTCACTGCTGCACCACGCACTGGGAAGAGAATGCCTTTGTGGTTAGAAATCCACTTAAAGGGGATAGCATTCCAGCCCACTCTCAGCTAATTTTGGTCTCTATGTGTGCACACCTATAGAGAGCAAGTGATACAGAAGGAGGGAAGAATGACTTGGGTGATATGCTTTGAAAAATAAATGAATCTGATAAATAATAACTTGAAGCTAGTCTTGGCTAATTTTATGTAAGTAAAAGAATTTTTGTTATTATAAACTTAGTTTTATGTTGATGTTGGCTTATTGGCTTTTAGTTTTTTTGTTTGCTTTTAGATTTTGTGCATATGAGTGTTTAGTCTTGGGCTGTGTGGATGTTTTTTGATATAAATGCCTGGTGCCTAAGGAGGTTGTGAAGAGTATTCAAAACTGGGATGAAGTACACTGAAAGGGACTACATTTGAAATATAAATACATAAAATATCCAATTAAAAATCCATCTTTCGGCTCAAGAAACCCAGCAGGCAGCTTTAAAAGACAGGCAGGCCCACGAATAAAAGGAGGTAAAACATATTCTCAAGCAAAAGGAACTGGAAGCTAACTGGTCAGTTATATCCCAATATCTGATAAAATAGACTTAAAACTAAAGCTAATCAGAGTAGACAGACACTCAGTCTGATTTCTTCATATCAGAGAATAATCACAATTCTATAAACATATATGTGCCAGAACTTCAGAGTACCTAATTTCATAAAAGCTTCATATGGGTTGGAATTGAATACACAGAGTGATTATCGGGAAACCTGTGTAAATAGCTGCCAGTAGATTTATACCTCACTCATTCCATTAGACAGACATCTGGACAAAATATAAACAGAGAAGCATCAGAATTAAGTGACATCACACATCAAATTGAACCTAACAGATACCTGCAGAGGATTCCACTCCAACACTAAATAAAACATTCTACTCATCAAAACAAACATCAGAAAACATGAAAACAAACTTAGAATAAACAAAATAATTGTGTATCCTATCTGACTATAATGCAAGAAAAAAAACTTAAATGGTCACCAGAGTAATCTACATGAGTTCATTATTAAACTAAACTACTTCACTACTGAATGGTATAGAAATCAGAATTGGAATCAAATAACAATGCAAACAAATACAAACAAAATGCCTGGGACACAGAAAAAGCAGCCCAATAGGTTAATTTATAGTTCTGAGTGTTACATTTAAAAAAAAATCACAATGAAATTAATGATGCAGTGCAAGGATTTAAAACAAGAACAAACTGGTTTCAGTAGATGGGCAGGAAATAAAATCAGAACAGAATTAAGGAACAAATAAACCTACACAATCAGTAATCTAAGAGTCGACAGAACTTAGATAAGAGAATCAAGACTGACAGAACTTTAGAATTTAGGCATGGCGACCATAATACCCAGCTTTTCATTTACACAGGTCATGTGGTCTCCTGACAAATACCTTTTTTTAGCTAGAAGTGAATTCAGAAGAAGATTTGCTTGGTGAATGTTCCTGAGGAGTGAAAATAACTGTGTGCCATTCTAGCTGACGTGAGGGGCAGTAGTCCCAGCCTTCTCAAGCATTTTGTGTTCTGAGTTTCAGCCACATATGATCCATAGTGGTCTAAACACAGAAATCATTCAACATATTTTCCATTGTACACCACTTTGAGTAGCCCGATGAAACTCTGCACTCCCTGCCAAGACACATGGACCACCCCCTGCCCACTCTGGGTTCATCCATGCTACACAGAGTATGCACACGACAGCCTCAAGAATGCATGGTGTAGGTATCAGGTCAACTCCTAAACCATTACAGGCAGCCAGCGACCTTCAGTAGCGTCTTGAACTATCGCCACTCGCCATGTAAGCACCCACCTCACCTCACACAGCACAACAAAGTAGGGAGGAAGCCATCCTAATTTAAACACAATTTTTACTACAGGCAGGCTGTTTAAAATTTTCATTGTATTTGTTTCACATACTTCTCACGCCTTGAATCTTTGCCCAATTAGTTAAATTTTAACAATGTGGTGGTGGTTTGACATAGTTTTGAATATGTTCCCCAAAAGTGCATGTGTTTCGAACCCTTGGTCCCTATATGATGGATGTAGGAAGGTAGGATCTGTAAGAGGAGACCAGGCTCTGAGGTTGTGATGTATAGTTTTAATTGTCATTTTAACACATTGTATTATCATCTGGGAGGGCAGGTCGGAGAGGAACTTGTCTAGATTTTGGCTTCTCAAGGGCACGCCTGTGGGGGATTATCTCTTGATTATATGAACAACCCACCTTGGTTTAGGGCTTCAGTTTACAAAAGAAGGAGAAAGTTTATAATCAGAGCAAGACTCCCATGCATTCATCTCAATTATCTGTTCTAAACTTGGATAAAAATGAGAGTGGTTGTTTCCAACTTCTGCCAGTCTTGACTTTCCTGCAATGATGGACTGTAATCTGCAGCAATGAGCCATCCAAACCTTTTCCTTTTTTAAAAAAAAAAAAACCTCTGGGATTAGAACATGTATGAATCCAACACAAGGGCACTGAGAGCTGGCCTCAGCCCCTTGGTAAGCAATCCAGCAGCAACCTGCTGAGTCATTCTTTGCTTCTTTTCAGTCTGCAGTTTTGTGTGTGTGTGTGTGTGTGTGTGTGTGTGTGTATGGCTCTGTAATGTGTTACAGGTATACAGTGTAACACACGTGTGGAAACCAAAGAGACACCAGTTGTCCTCCTTCTTATGCCTCCTCTGGCCTCTCCTCCCTTGAAGGCAGAGACTCACACCCCAGCCAGGCATAGCCAGCAGCCCCACGACCTCAGCCCCTTCCCAGCTCAGCACTGGGCCACGGGCCTTTCCAGGAATATTTAGTTTGTCACAGGGTGCTAGGATTGAAGCCCAACTCAGCATTTGCAGAATGGAAAGCTTCAACCTTAGAAGCATGTCAATTCTCTGGTTTAGTTTTCTCAGTCAGAAATGAAACAGCTATAATATAGTCTAGACTGGTCTGAACCTCACACTGCAGCCTGAGACTTGCTCAAGGAGGCAGTTACTTCGGCACCCAGCCAAGAACAGCACACTCACACCTGTCAAACTTAGCATTTATGAAGTTTTCAGAATGTTCTGTGTTAAAATGTTTTTGTAAGGAGGAAATGAATATTGAGAATTATAGCACTTGCTGTATTTTGGCTACTAATCTTCAATCCCAGCACCAGGAGGCAAAGGGGTGGACCTCTCTGAGTTCAAGCAGTTTGGCCTCACAGCGTTCCAGGACATGTAAGGGGTTAATATAAAAAGAATTGTAGCACTTAACTAAATCTGTTATTTTTATTTGTGCTTTATTTTCGAGGTGATTATAATAGTTCTCCCGCGCCTTTTCCTCCCAAACCTCTCATACATTCCTTTTCCCTCCTTCACAAATTTTACGCTCTTTTGTTTTTATGCATGTGCATATTCACATATTCCTAAATAAAACTCCTGTTCAGCCCATATAATGTGCCAACTTGAATGTATGTTTTCAGACTGGATCATTAAGCACTGGGACAGCTAATAGGTGTGCCTGCCCCAGTAAAGGCCTCCACCTCCTGCTTCTATTCGCCTCGAGCTGTTTGTAGGTTGAGGCCTGGGCTCAGCCATGCACTGCTGGGTGCATCAGTCACCTTTCCTGTACTCAGCCTCACACATTATATCATGCCAGGACCAGCCAGTAGCTTCTGACATTGCTAAGCAAAGACATGTTTTTTAAAAGAGAAACTTAGAAAAACATTAATCTATCAGAGGAAAGCTTTCATTTTTGAACTTGATTTTAAAAAGATTAGATAGTTCATTGTTAAACTTAAATCGGAAAATATTAAAAAATTAAAAACAACTTATTACAAATGAGACACTTTCAGTCTACACTTTTTTATTCACAATAGAATTTCATAAAATGATCAGCAATACGTAACCGAACGAAGTACACTGA